>NW_024347791.1:11865886-12053991 GCF_902729225.1 Pteropus medius | reverse complement strand
GAAACAATAAATATATTTCTAGCTATAAGAGGATAAAATAAAAATTGGGGATCCTTTATTCTTTTTCTGGAGAAAATTGTCTTCTACACTCAGTATGAGGCAGAACACAAAGAACAAAGAGGAGTAATGAATTCTCAACATTATTGTTTTAGGGTTTCACTATGCACTTTCACCTGAGTCTTCCTTTCCTGGGCCACATATTTCTTTGCAGAGAAAAGGACATGCTCCAGAACACTGGATAAGGAAAACTAGTCACCTAAGTGCCGTTAGTTATAACACCTTTTTACGTTGCTGTCTTCACAGCAGTTTTGTCCAGGATGGATTAAATAATATCTTATCTAGGTAAAAATAGCAGATATTAATACCTAAGTCCTGTACCAGACATTTATCATTTTGTAGTCATTCAGCACTTGACTCTCTCCACACATACACACTTTCCCAAAAGCACATCAGTCTTCTCTTGGGGATAATTTAAGTGTGTAGTGTTAGTAGGAGGGCACAAAGTGCCACCTCTTACTGCCATTTCCCACTTCAGAAGGGGAAAGTCTGCTTCTTCTTTCAGTAGCTCCCTGGTACACCTAGAAGCCAGGCAATCAAACATCACTCCTGGGCCTGAGTGATGCAGAGGAAGAAGACACACAGGCAGAGGTCACCTCTATTGCAGTGGCACACGGGATTCCAAGGACCTGGCAGCTTCTGAGGTGAAATCTTGATTAACTAAGATCCTGATGCCAGAGATGTCCTAGCTCTTGTCACTTTCTTAGATTCCTACAGTGCTCAATATCTTGCCAGTGAATTTCTCCTTTGGATTAGATTTTTAGGGTTGGTCCCCATTCCAGGCAACCAAGAACTCAGGCCATGGCAGCTATGTCCAGCTATGCTGGTTAGACTTTGTACAAGAGAACCAGCAGGAGAAAATTGTGGGGGCTGAAATCCATCCTGTACTCTACTTGCCAAGATCATGGGGCTATATTCTACTGGAGGAAGGGGTAGCATTCTCCAATTTCCAGAGATATTTTATAGGTGGGCAGTGGCCCTGCCCCTGACTGACGTATTCCTTTTTTCAGTTGTAAAATAGAAGCCTAGAGATTAAGTCATTGACATGTAAATGACGATTAGTTATGTAGTGATATTGCATTGGGCTATTCTGCTGCCTTTTTACCTATACACTGAACTACCTATTTATTCCTGCAAGGAAAGTGTGAAAGGAGAAAGCACATTCTTGCAACAGTTCATCCTTCTATGATATGGTCTATGACAGTCTTAGGTAGCTGTAATTTACCTAAAAGTATTAAAAGGGTTGGAATTTTAAAAGATATTTACAAATATCTAACATTCTGTGCTATACTACAGTTTTTAAGTTAACCCTTTAGAGTCATCAGAAGTGGTAGAAAAACTCAAAAAGCTCAAGAACTTTCCAAATATCTTTAACTTGCTACAAGCTAGATTTTCCTGATTTTATAGAGAGGGATCAAGAAAGGGGAGAGATCTCAAATTATGCTGGCCAAAGGTCTATTCTAATCTCTTTAATTTTCCCATGACTGTTTTACATTTCCCACATGTCTTTCTTTCCCAATTTAGACCACAAAACTATTTGGCAGGTCTGTGGGCTAGTAGATATTCCATGCCTAGCCATGTGAATGGCATTCGTTAAAAATGAAATCAGAGCATCACCATTCCTTTCATTAGGAATCTAACAGTTATACTTCCTTTGCCTTACAAAGTCTCCTTTTACTATATTAAGTCCCCTCATGCTTCTTTTATGTAACTTTAAGACGCTGATCAAAATCTTTTGTTCCTACCTCCCCTTCCCATAAAAGAAAATTAGATTTGTTTTCAGGCTTTAATCCTACTAAAATAAAGTGAATCAGCTCTGTTTTCATTACTGTTCAGTCATTCCATCAATCACTGAAGGGAATCACTAAAAGCAATCAGCGAACAAGGTCAACAGCGCTCAGCGGAGGGCCAACATAATGGAACTTCGGCAGATCAAAATGAAGACTGGAAAAAGGATGACAGTGCTTCATACCCCTAAGAGGCCCAGTACGACTTTCAAGTCGCCTCTGAATGAGAAGGGAGAAGAAAAACGAGAGAAGGAAATCATCTTTATTGCATATCAAGTCTCCTGATACCGAGCTTGTTAATGTACCAAAAAGCGAAAAGTTTCATTGGGGGATTAGGGTCACCGTTTCTCCATACAGTGACTTAGGGTTTCAACTTTGAGATGAAGAGCCTAAATTTTCATAGGTCCTGTTCTTCTCTAGCAGTGTGTTGTCATGTCCAATAAAGAACTGTAGAATCTTTCACAGACATAGAGATCAATTGGGGTTAACTGGTTGTAACCTACAAAAAAACAATTTCAATTTACTTAAGCAAAAAGGAATTTTGGTGGAAAGAAGTGAGAGTCATGAGACTCAAAGACAAGGCCAGAGTGCCAGGCCTGAAAAAGACAGAATCCAAGATGCTGAGGTAGGAAGAGGGTCTCAGAAGCAGGAACTATTCAGTGGTGAGGACTGAATGAATTCTGAGTTTTCTCATCTTTGTCTCTCTCTGCCTGAGGCCTGAAGTCCCAGGAAAAAAGTTTATTTGGCCTAGCATTGGCCATATGGCTATTCCCTTCTGGTTAGAGCTAGACAGAGAACCTCGATTTTTTGTCTTATGACTGCAGAAAAATGAAGGTGTGGTTGAGGTGAGGCAGGAGCTGGAGTGAGGAGGAGGTGGTGGTGCCGATCACCGACGAGGAAATCTGGGTGCTGCTATGGACATAAGAAGCAATGTGTCCTGGATAGCCGAGATGAAGCCAATGTCCACTACAGTGTTAAAACAAATTGTTTTTGCCCTAATGGCCAAGAGTTATCTATTCAACTTGCATTAACACCACATAGAGCACATGTAGATTTTTCATATGTTAGCTAACAATCTAGTTTCAGTAAATAACTTATGCATGGTAGCTGCTAAATATATATATATATATAAATCACATATGTGTGTGTATCTGTGTGTGTATTTTCCCCCTTTAATTCCCCTCCCTCTGCCCCACTTCCACCCCTGAATTATGGATGTCGCCATCTCCCTTATTTTAAAGAACCGGATCTCTGAAGGCAGGGTGTCTCCCCGCCACCCCCCGCCCACGTGCTCGCAGTGCACACCCAGGGCCTGGCGCACCTGGGGGATGGTCCGTGGCTCCACCTGGGGCGCGAACCGAGGACCTTCTGCGTGTAAAGCAGACGTGCTAACCATTATACTATGGAGCCACCCCTAAATATTTTTTGAATGAATTTTTTTCTCTAATGTTATTTGTTCTAATCCTTTCCTTATGACATTTATATTTCCTAATATTTAACAAATATGCCTTATTCAAGACTAATGAAATAGAACCCTTAAAAGTGAAGGTTCAATGCAGTGAAGAGAGTACTGGAAAAGAATCTTTTCTAAAATACTTTTGCCCAATGTGACCTTGGGGACAGGTCACAACCACTTTGGGTTTATTTCTTCATCTATAAAATGAAGTGGCAGAGAGAGATGCTCTTTAACAATCTGTCCAGTTCTTTAAGTCTAACATCGTGGCCACAAATATATAGATGACAGAGATTCAGCTAACTTAGAAAAAAAAGTTTATAATTTTCACAGTATGAAGTGGCTCTACCCTGAATCTGGACAGAAAGCAAACGCTAACTTACTTGGTAGTATTTAGGAAAAATTGCCAATATTGTAGAAAATCTAGATCACTGTTATCAAACTTTAAAAGAAAGGCAGTGGAATCAGTTTTTCAAATGAAATCTTACATTGACTCCCAATGTCTAGAACAAATAAAGGTCAAAAAATTTGAAATGAAACGAAGAGCGATCTGTGGGCTCCCACCCCCGCACATCTCCCACAGGCTTCCTGGAGCACCACTTGATAGCACTCATCTAATTCCTGACTATCTCCAGATTTTTCTGTACCTTGTGGTAGTTCTAAAATTAGATTACCAATTTCATTCAGACAAGAAAAATTAAGAAAAAAAAACTTTCCATGGAAAAAGTATATATGTGCTTTCAATGGCATTTAAGACTTAGACAATTTGATAGTCTATCAATGATTACTTTTAACTTGAAAAACAAATTAAAATCTAACAGTAACTAATCCCCCATACTACTGTCAACTAGTAATGTATAGTCTAAGACTATTGTATCAGTGAAAATTCAGCTTCCAAAACATTTTTCTAGACTTATTTAACAGCTAAATTGTAAAATATGAAGAAACTCCTCTAATATATAAATCAATAGCATTTAAAATTTTGCTTGTAATTCTGACAAATTTAGGAAGACATCCTGTTTCAGAGAAATGACATATATCTCCAAAGCCAAATTAATTTAGCAAATTCTCTTTTTTTTAAATCACCAGAGGGGAAATTACTGAAAATATTAAAGGACATAAAAACAAACTGTCATCTTTGTGCTTAATAATAGTAACTTTCTTAGCCTTAGTAAAGAGAAGCAATTTCTCTTCTTATAAAATCAGTGTTCTGTCCATTCCTCTACTTGGAAATACCATTATAAAAGTCATTAAAAGACATCCAATTACCTTGGACCATAGGTTTCCAACCATAAAATGCCAACCATGAAGCTTGGAGTATGAGGTTTGCAAGATTCAAACATCCTTATTAAAGTCATCTTTACTTATTTACTAACAATAACAGAGATAAAGGCACATCATTTTACCTTAAACAAGGGATTAATCTTGAAAATATAAACAAGATTCATGTGATCAATTTATTGAATAGTTACTCAACTTCAGTGATGCCATATTTTGATGAAAGCAAAAAGTTACGAATATTTTTCTGTAATACATTTTCAATGCAGGCAACAATTTTTTAAACAGTACATTTTATAGTCATTGGTGATCCTACTGACCTCTTGGCAAGATATAAAGTTTGAATTGTCTAGGTACAACCAATTACATGACATGGCTCATTACATGGATTTGTGCCTTATTACCAAAAAGGAAGGCAAAAGTCATCTCTCATTGTTAAAAAAAATATCTCTACTTCCTAGTCTATGCTGATTCTGCCAAACCTTCTGATCTCTTCATCAATGGTTTCAAGGTTCACTTTATTGTAAATACTTAAGACATACTAAATATAGCCTAGGGACATGCAGATGCCTGTCCCCTCGTTACTTACCATTTACAGGGAGGACAGCCCCACTTCCAACTGTCAATAGCTTGAAGGCTTTCTCTGGCAGCTACCATCTACTCTGCACACACATGGACCAGATCAGAAGCTAATGGGAATTAGAATTTCCCTCAGACTAATCCTTGACCAAACTGACTGGACACCTGGCCTGCAGACTCTTGGTTTAGATAATTGATGTATGTTGTATATGGCCTTGCAGAGGTCCTAAGTAGAATTAAGATCTAATTGCTTACAGTGGTAATTTGCTTGATATGTACTCTTTATCAGCTTCCCTGTATTTTTTGCCTCATTTCTCCCACTGCCCTATCACATCTGTAATAAACTACTCATACTCAAATACTTATCTCTAGGTCTGCTTCTGAGGAAACCCAAACTAAGAGGAGGTATAAAGATACAATAGGGGGTTTAGCTTCAAAGAATTCATAATCTAAAATAAGACCAATAATCAACAAAACAAAAACAATAACCAAGAAAAAAAACATACAATATTGTAAATAAGTGTGCTGGCCCAGGTGAAGATAACAATCTGGAGGCTTAAACATTCCATGCACCACTGGAATGTTAGCTAATAGTCTTCCCTGTAACTCTATTACCTCCACTGGGAAAAAGCTGCAAGACTAACTCTAATAGTCACCTTACTCTAAAATATCTTCCTACCTCGTTGTGACCACTGTTTTAATACTTCCTGAATAACAGACCGTAGCCAAAGGGTAACAAAGAAGGTAGGATTATAAACTTAATTCCATGAGAGCTATGAACAAAAGAGGAAATCAGAATGACAATATAGCGATTCCACTCGTTCAAACTATAGCTACTATTAAGTGAATTTTATCCTTACATTCTTTTGACAGCCCATCATTCCCCTAGGCAATATACAGAGGGCAAAACCAAATCAATACTCTGGCCATCATTCACAATTAGTTTCTGATGCACAGTGAGGTGATTATCTGCAACACATTAATGAAAAAATCAAATATTATTGCAGAGCATTTTTTTAGAAGGTAACATGTTGTGGAGTGACTGAGTGGATGCCTGAGACAGTGATCAGGGAAGGCCTGACTTGTGAAGATGAGCAGGGTAGCATTGCAGGCAACTGGTCCAAAAACCCCCTGGCATGTTCAAGCAATAAGTGTAGTTCAATCATTTTCTGCTTAGGTGATTTATCTTTGATTTACTCTTCAGAAATGATAAAATATGACATTATTGAAGATCTAGTAAGTTTTGATAGAAGCCAGATAGTGCTGGGCTTCATAAACAGTTTAGATCTTATGTGGCTTTAAGAAGCCCCTGAGGGCATTTAAGTGGTACCATGATCTAAATTTTAACAAGATCCCTGTTTTTTCAGAAAAGATTGAAGGGCAGAAAAAGTAGATGTAGGAAGACCAGTTGGGTGATTTACATTACAGTAAATCTTAGTGAATGATGATGGTAGCTTAGATTCAGATACTAGTAAGTGGGAATAGACTCTAGATATATCGGTTCAAGTGCTTCTGGGTGGAAGTAACCAAATACGCACCTGTCTTGAATAAGGAAATCTGTATATTACAGATTACTGTGTATTATAGAATCTGTATATTATAGGCTTATATTACAGAAAGCCAGCTGGAGTAGACCCAACGATGTCATCAATCATGTTTTCCCAGACTTCCTAACCGCCTAAACCCTCAAACTGAAATGGTTGTTAGATGACTACCACTAGCAATTGAGACTAGACACTCTCTTATTCGTATCGAGAGCTCTCTTTATGTGGCTATTTCAAGAGTCAGAATTCCTCTTTGCCAGATAGATGTCCCTCGTCCATTATTTCAATGACTTTTTTTTTCAAGGCTGTCCATTCCTCATCCATTCATTTGTATGAAAGAGTTATGATTGGTTAAAGACCAAGCAGAGCCCACCCTAAACTGGGAATGGGGTTGGCTTGCCTTGAGTCACATCACCTATGTAAAAGGATGGATAGCTGAGGGGAAAAATGAGTATTTGCTGGAAAGCAGGAAGGAGGGAATGGATGCTGTGTAGTCAAGCAGCAATATCAACTACATGGGATATGCTTTGAAGGTGGAATTGACAGGGCTTGCCAATGGAATGAATACTGGTAGAAGAGAGGGTTCAAGAACAGTTCATACAGTGTTGGCTTCAGCAGTTTGAAGGTAAAGGTGTTTGCTGAGATGGGGAAGACCAGAGGAAAAGATAATCAAGGCTTCTGTTTTCATCAAGCTAACTTTAATATACCTATTAAACACTGGAGAGGTGATGGAGTTGTTAAATATAGGAGTATGAGGTTTTAGGGAGAGGCTAAGACTGAGAATGAAGAATGAAATACTACATACGGAGATTTTTTTTAAGCAACTAAGACTGAATGAGAATAGAGAATGTATGGATATAGCAAAAATTAGACCCATGCCAAGGTTTTAGAGTACAAAAGGAGCCATTAAGGTAGTTAGAAAACATGAGTGCAACTCCCCAGCATCATGTGTGGGCATACTGAGAGTAGTACAGATGATTAGCTCTCTGCCAAAAGGGTGGAAGATGTTCCCTCTCTCAACTTGGTAAGTGTGGGACAGAAAGATTATGGTTATCTTTAAAAAATACAGCGTAGATCATGACATGCCATAAAAAGGTATTAACACATTACACAATCTTTCAAAAGAGAGTTGGCTCATCAGTCCTCTGAACATTTAGTGAGAATAAGATGAAAGAATATGGCATCCAATGGCACCAATTCCAATCCAAGGTCTCATGAAAAATGGTGACCATTATTCAAAACTATTTCAAATGGAATTGATTACGGAAAATTACAAGGGAAAAAAGGCCTGGATTCAAGTCTATATCTGACACGTTAACTATGCAGCCTTGGACCCTTTCACTTTCTTATTTTCTCTGAGACTCAGTTTTCTATTTGATAAAATATTTATAATAGGTCCTTCCTACCTACTTCAGGGGATCATTGTGAAGACCAAATGTTTAAGAAATCTATTAACTGTAAAATCCTATGATTTCCTTCAGCTGCCTGACTAGTCTCACCTTTTACCATTGATGTGCTTCATCATCCTGATGCCAAATACCAATTTTCAGGTACTCAATTCTTAACAAAGACAAAAAAAACCCCAAATTTTGAAATTTCATTAAGGACAAAACACTGGATAACTAGGGATAACTCAATAAAGCCCCTGTCCAACAGTTAAGATGTTTCAAAATTATACCTCACCCATCAAAACTCAAGTCAAATGAGGTGGCCAGCACTCTGGATACTGATCTGACACTGTCAAAATCTAAAGATGACCTTATAACCACTGACCAGAACATTGAGAAAATAGCCAATAAAAAAATTCTTCACATGCTACATTAGCATGTCTGCCTATGTTTCACATATGATTACTTAAATATAAGGTCCTTTTATACTTTCCAAAGTTCTCTCTTATTATTTCATCTGATCACCTAGCAGTTCTGTCAGATAGGCAGGACAGATTTATGCTTGTCTTAGACGAAAACTTTTTATGTTCAAAATCATTTTGAGGCATAACTTAAATTATACTTCAGGTACCCAACTCCTATTTTGGTGTCAATACTACACAATGTTACATAAATTTTTACATTCTTAATTACTCAACAGTACCAATGATTCTACTCTAAATGAGTAAGACATTCAAGTTTGAAAATATTCCTAATAAAAACTGTACATTTAGCTCCATTCTAAGTCTTATCAGAAAAAATTCTTTACCAACCAAATTAAATCTCCCACTCACAAAAGTAGACGTGGCGACTACTAAATGAATGTTATGTACTGCCTGAGAATACACACATTAACAAAGAATCTTGAGTCGACTTCAATTTTCACAGAGGACACCATTCTTAGAACTACAATCAAATCACTGTGGATTCTAAGTACTAATAATATTCTATCAACCATTAATATTATTATTAACGGTTTAGGAATTAGCAATTTTAAATATTTTAAAAACACAGGTTTTAAAGGATCACCTTAGAAATATCAATAAATATTGCCTAAGCTTTCAAAATACAGATGAGATTAAGGTTAAATATAACTTATAAGAAGTACCTCATAAAGAAGGCCAACATTTAATTGATGTGGTTTAAGAAAAGTATTGAATTGGAGATCCAATGAATTCTAGACTCAAATCATTTAACCTCTCGAAGCCTCAGTTAACATTAAAAAAATTCATAACAGGAAATTTTACTGTCGCTATATAATAAAGTCCTGGAAAATCATGAATAGTATGAGAAAATTAATAATTAGAGGCAAAAGATCAATACTTCTGAACCAAACCAAAATTAGATCAAAACATTTATTTTTTTGTGTTACAAAAGCAAAAATAAAGCCAAGTAGGTAATGAAATAAACATATTTTTTAAAGTGTCCCATCCTGGGTTCTCCTACAATTTAGTAAACAGTTCAAGTTTAGGTTGCTTCAACACTTCTTCTGGATGCTATGAGGTCTCCATCTTATAACCATGTTTCTCTAGTTCGGCTCTATAATAAAACACAAAAAACATCATTAGATAGTGATAAATTAAAGAAACAGGTAGTTTTTAGAAATAACACAATAAATAAGTCAACGAGTAAAGTCTAGGCACCAATTTAAAATACTACCAATAGCTTTACTTTAGTCCCTAAAAAAAATCTATGTAAGAAATTGGATGTGAATCAACATAATGCTAATAAAATTTTACTTTCCCATTAGTAAACTTATATTTCATTTTCTTTAAATTTCTGATAAATCAATTTATGGAAGAAATGTGAAAAATTTACTGCTATCTTCCAAATACCATATAAATGTTCTGTTTTTAAGAATCATGAACTATATGGTTAAGAACACAAGACACTGGTATCAAATGTTTAGGAATTTCATAATCATCACAATAGGTACTACTGTTATTTACACATAAAGAATAAACATTGCTTTCCATAGTGACATATATCTATTGCTCTAAGCAAGACAAAAACTATAAATTAAATTTATGGATGTGTGCAAATTATTCTGCATTAACTATTTGTAAGCAAAATAATTTTAAATGTGGAAAAAAATCTCAAAATTTATATTGGAATACTTTGAGAATGTCAACTGCAACTGTTTATCTGCCTTGTATAAAACATCTGCACAAAAAAATTTAGCTCTGTAATCAATATCAGCTATTTAAACTACCACTCCAAATATCACTAGCAACTTACCTGCCACGTTTTATAAAAGTTTACAACACAATTATTTGAGTCCAATCTATGATGAAATATTATACAAATGTAAAGTATAATTAATGTATCCTACATCATTACATCCAATAAGATAAAGACATTTGTTCTCAAGTATAACAGCTTAAACACTATCACACTAACCAGTGTAAGCACAAGGTAGGAATGATATATAATATTGATTATTCATTTCCCTGAACTCCTTCAATTCTCTAAAATTTTTAGTTATTTATAATACAAATACTGACCTAAAGTCCATGAATAATATTAAAGCTAGAGATTATTCATATGAAACATCTTTGTCTTCTGCTCAGGTGTAGAGGGCAGTATGGGCTGATGGTAAAATTCTGCATCAGGCAGGAGTCAAGAGATCAATCAGTACAAGTTTCTGACTCTACCTCTCCCTTTGCTGAATTTAATAAAAATGCTTCCTTTGCCCCCAATCCAGGAAATTGAAGATTATAATACCTGTCCTTCAGAATTTTTCTATTTAAAATGGAAATAATTTTAAAACTTTTTTAGTTTTCCGCTGCCTTTAACAAAATCAATGTAGATTATTTACTTTCTCTTATTTAACAACAATGACAAAAAACACCCCCAAAATTCAACTTTCGATTTATGTAAACAAGTACACCAATTCAGTCTGTGCCTGTTTGACTTCCTGGCAAGAGGTAGTGACCAATTACATTTATATATGTTTACAAACACAAAAGAAAAAATGATATGCTTCTCTATTAGCTAAATTCTTTGCTAGAATTTAGGATATTAAGAAATAAAAAAGAAATAAATCTAGGCCACCACATACAAAACACAGAACAATATAAAAACACGAATACATGAGCCTGTTGAATGGAAAAATCTAGCAAAGAAATCCAGCACAACTGCAATGATATCACAGGACACACATAGTAACGTACACTATTTGAAACAAAAATAGCAGCACAAAAGTAAGACTAATAGCCACTGGTACGTTTAGGAAGTCCTCTTCCTTTAATCAGGAACTATAGTGGCTTCTTGAAGTTCTTAGGTAAAATGTGATGCAGGGTTAGGAAAATGTCATAATTCTATTTCTACTGATATGTAAAGAAGCAAATATGTCAGAAACAGAAGCACTTTTAGTTACTTGGAGACACAAGTAGTCTTTTTCTTTCTACTTTTACTTGTTAAAGGTAATTACACTGAAAGAGAAACACAGAAAGTGGAAAGCTAGGTCCTTGCCGAATACATGGAGCAACATAAGAGGTAAATCCAGAGTTGAACCCCATGGAATATAACTGACTCTAGAGTATCAACAGCCTCTCTGAACTTAGATTAGGACCCAGCAATAGCAGAAAACAGTAAAACATGTTTTTGTTTTTGTTTTTTTTTTATTTTTTTTACCACAGTTTATACCACCACTTTAAAGTCCTTAACACAGTTTACAAAGATTAGGATAGGAAGAACATCTTTGCAGGAAACTTGTTAATCAAGACGATTTTTTTAAAAAAGCAGGATTATCTGAGGGTGTGCTGTCCAATATTGTAGTCACATGTAGCTATTTATTAAAATTAGTTCATTAAGTGGAGTTCATTAGCCACGCCAGCCACATTTTATGAGCTTAACAGCCATATGTTACGAGCGAGTTCTGTACTGGATAGTGCAGCTTATAGAACACTTCCATAACTACAGAAAATTCTATTTGATAGCATTTGAGATATATAAACAACCTTGTGAGAAAAGATACTCATGACCCAATAAAAAGAAATAATCTTATTCACTAATGGAGATAACTAAGATTTTTACACTTACAGAAATTCACAAACCTAAAGGTAAAAGCACAACAGAGAACATAAGAGCACTGTGGAGGTGTACTATAAATACAACGAGCTACAAAGAATATATGGATAATTCTCTATTAGCAAACCAGTAAAAAGACAAGATGTAGTAGTGACAAGAAATCTAATTATCAATACATTTACTAAAAAGTCGCTGATAAAATCATAGCATTCAACAATATCTTGATTTAATTTTTAATAGAAAAGTGCTATTTTCTGACAAATGAAAGAAAAAAAAGACACTTTGGAGAAACTGAACTCATCTGAAATAGCAAAAGAGAAAACCTCATTTTGCCTCAACTTAAAAAAATTTTAAGAAGATAACAGAAAACACCGATACATGATTAAGAACACAGACCAGTGATCAACAGAGTTGAAAAGGCTGAAAATAAATATTCTAACAACATAATATGATCTTAATGAGGAACAAAGGGGGAAAGCATACAAAAAAAAAGTAGCAGGGTATTCTCTGATGTGGCTCAGTTTTAAGAGAATTAAACCAAAAATAAATTCAAAAAGAAAGTGGCAAGAACTTATATACACAGAATTGATTTAATCCTAGAATGGACTGAGATCTGTAAAAATAACAGTTTTGAGAGCTATATATGGATAAAGAATAAGAACAGATAGATCCGATGCCTGGAATAGATGGTGTTATATTAACAGATTTTAGAGAAAAAGCAGGATTACTGTTCAACAGCTATTGTTCCTATCTTGTCCATGAAACTGCAAATAAAAAACATCATTATTAAGATAAAATTGAAAACTAAGGTAAGATAACTTCATACTGTATTAAAGTATTTTAAAGGCTCAAGGCTCTGAATAATTACATCTCAGGGTACTAAAAGAACAAAAAGATATAGTCAAAAAATCAAAGAATCAGCAATTTTGAGAAATCACAGAGAATTGTAAAAGTGTTACTCACAAAGAATAACAGTGAAAGGTAAATTGTACTATTTCCAAAAAGGGGAAAAAGGAGATGGGTAAAACTGTAATTAGTATCCAGGAAAACACTAAAGTCCTTAGAATGTACAATTTCTGAGCCCATAAAAAATACACAGTGTAGAACAAAAGCTTCTGTATCATAATTAAGAATGAATTTTAAAATTTTGTTATAAATTATCTCCTTTCCTTTTTGAACAAATGTCCTAGACTAGAAAATCAGACAATTGCAATAGAATTTCAATTATCTTGATTTGAGCAAAGTATGAGACTATCTAGATCACTGTGGTGAGGAATAGATATGGATGGGTGGAATCGAAATAAAATTAGGGAGGAAAGAGTTGCCTCTGCAACATATAGAGCTGGTATAACTGGATATGCACACGCAAAAGAATAAAGCTAGACCTTATTTCACATCATATACAAAAATTAATTCAAAATGGACTAACGACCTAAATGTAAGAGCTGAAATTATAAAACTGTTAGAAGAAAATAGAGAGATGAATTTTTATAACCTTAAATTTGGCAATGAATCCTTTAAAAGTAGATAAAAAAATTGGACTTCACAAGAATTAAAATCTTTTGTGCGAAGAACGCTATGAAGAAAGTGAAAACGGAGTGGGAGAAAATATTTATAAATAATGTCTGATAAGGGCCTAGTGCCTAGAAAATATAAAGAACTTTTACAACTCAACAACAAAGACAAACAACCAAACTTAAAAATGGGCAAAGGACTTGAATAACTATTTCTCAAAAAAAGATACAGAAATGGTCAACAAATACATGAAGAGGTTATCAGTTAGAAAACAGAACCAGTCAGAAATAAAGAATACAATAACTGAAATGAAGCATACATTAAAGGGAATCTACAGATTAGATGAAATAGAGGATCAAATCAGCAATTTAGAATGTAGCAGAAAACATCCAATCAGAACAGCAAAAAGAAAAAAGAATCCAAAAAAACGAGGACAGTTTAAGGGGCCTCTGGGACATCAAATATAACTACATTAGCATAATAGGGGTACCAGACAGAGAAGGTAGAGAGCAAGAAATTGAAAACTTATTTGAAGAAATAATGACTTCCCTAACCTGGTGAAGGAAATAGACATACAATAACAGGAAGCTTAGAGTACCAAACAAGATGAACCCAAAGAGGCCCACACCAAGACACATCCTAAATAAAGGTTAAAAACAAAGAGAGAATCTTAAAAGCAGTAAGAGAAAAGCAATTAGTTACTTACAAGGGAGTTCCCATAAGACTGTCAGCTGATTTCTCAACAGAAATTTTGGAGGCCAGAAGTGCTTGGCACAAAAAATTCAGAGCAAGGACCTATAGCCAAAATTACTCTACTCAGCAAAGCTATCATTTAGAATCGAAGGAGAAATAAAGAGCTTCCCAGACAAAAACAAAAGCAAAGGAGTTCATCAATACCAAACTAGAATTACAAAAAATGGTAGAGAGATTTAAGAAGATAAAAAATATGAATAATACAATGGCAATAACTACATATCTGTGAACAATTACTTTAAATGTAAATGGATAAATGCTCCAATCAAAAGATGGGGTGGCTAAATGGATAAGAAAACAAGACCCTTACATATACTGCCTACGAGAAACTCACTTCAGATTAAAAGACACACACAGACTAAAAGTTAAAGGAATAGAAAAAGATATTTCATGAAAATGGAAACAAACAAACAAAAAGCTGGGGGAGCAATTCTTATATAAGACAAAACAGACTTTAAAACAAGGGCTATAACAAGAGACAAAGAAAGATCCAGTAATCCCACTTCTGGGTATTCATCTAAAGAAATCCAAAACACTATTTCAAAGGGACATGTAAATCCATATGTTCACGGCAGTATTATTTACAACAGCCAAGATACGGAGGCAACCTGGGTGTCCATGAATGGATAAAGAAGAGATGGTACATGTATACAATGGAATATCACTCAGCCACAAAAAAAGAATGAAATCTTGTTATCTGCAACAACATGGATGGACCTAAAGGGTATTATACTGAGCAGAGTAAGTCAGACAGAGAAAGACAAATGCTATATGATTTCACTTACATGTGGAATCTATGGAATAAAATAAACAAAGAAAACAGAAACAAACTAATAGATACAGAGAACACTGTGATGGTTGCCAGATGGAAGGGGTTCGGAGGATGAGTGAAAAGAGAAGGAATTAAGTACACATTGGTAGTTACAAAATAGTCAGGGGATATAAAGTATAGCATAAGGAATATAGTCAGTAATATTGTAATAACTATGTCTGGTGTCAGATGGGTACCAGATTTATTGGGGTAATTACTTTGTAAATTGTATAAATGTCTAATCGCTATATTGTACACCTGGAACTGATATGATATTGTATGCAAACTATAATTGAAAATTTTTTAATTATTTAAAGAAAAAAGTTAATCTGGTTTGTAAGTCAAAGAGCAATGGAATTACAAATGCTCTTTATTATCTTCAAATTGCTTATCTTTTCTGCATTTTTAATGATGAACATTTATTATTTATGTAATAAAATGATCAAAACAATCTGAAAAAAAGAGATTAGTCATTGGGGAAATGAAAATCAAAACCACAATGAAATACCAGTTCACACCCACTAGGATGGTTATGATAAAAAAATGAAAATTAACAATTTTGGTAAGAATATGAAGAGATTAGAACCTTCACACATTGCTGGTAATGTAAAATTGTTCAGCTGCTGTGAAAAAGTTTGGCAGTTCCGCAAAAACAGTTAAACAGAATTACAGTATGACCCAGCAATTCCACTCTTCAGATTATATACCCAAAATGTGAACACAGGTTTTCAAATAAAAACTGTACATGAATGTTCATAGCAGCACTGTTCACAACAGCCATAATCTGAAAACAACCTAAATGTCTCCCAACTAATTAAGAAGATAAACAAACTGTGGCACATCCATACAATGGAATATCATTCAGCCATAAAAAGGAATGAAATACTGAAACATGCTACAACATGGATGAAACTTGAAAACATTATGCTAAGTGAAAGAAGCTTAGACACACACGATCACTTATTGTATGAAATATCTAGCACAAGCATATCCAGAGACAGAAAGCAGGTTAGTGGTTGCCAGGGGCTGGGGGAAAAGAGAAATGTACAGTGAATGCTTAAGGGGTACGGTGTTCCTTTTGGAGTGCTAAAAATGTTTCTGAATTAAATAGAAATGATGGTTAAACGACACAATATACAAAGTGTCACTAAACTACACTAAATGGTTAATTTTATATTATATAAATTTTACTTTGCTCAATCAATCACTGAATTAGGTAGATTTGTAAATGAACATGAAAAAGTATACTCCCCATCACCCCAATCTCCATTCCAGGTTGAGAATCACCAATTTATTAGATCCTAGCACTCTGATTTTAACTTCTGCTGTGATTCGATATTGGCAGAACATTAACATTGACAGAATTAAATCCACAAGGATAAAAAATAGCATATATCTTTCTACTTAACTCCTTTTGTAAAGAGCATAGAAAGAACAAAAGTTCTACGCAATTACATCAAATTCATGTTTAGCAACACAGGAGAGGAAGGCAGAATGTCTTACTTTTTATAATCCAAAAACATATTGCAAAGATTAATCATCTTTTAAGAGCTCAATTATCATATGTAAATTACATATTCCATGCTTACAATTAATGCTGTTATATAAAAACCTGGCTGAAAGCTTACCGTAACTGATTAGAGAAGTCATCCTCTACATTGTCATCATCCCAATTATCCTCCCAGACATGTGCATCTTCGTCTTCATCTAAACCAGCCCAGTCTACAAACAGAAACAGATGCTGTCTAAATATTTCTCATATATTATTTCCATAAACACAAAAACTTCAGAAAGTTTGGCACTGAAGGCTCTCACAATTCAAATTCAAAATACTGTATCTATGAGAAATGGTAATCTTCCTCTTTAAATCTCAATTTATGCTGTCTTGTTCTCTCAATTCTTGAATTTGCAGATAATTTAAAACAGAAGTTAATATAAAAAATTCTATTTGCCATGAAAATTTATTATAATTTCAGGATGATATTTATTTTTCTAGTTATAACATCTATTTCACAATCTTTCAAAACAAAACAGCACTAACAACACTAAGGCAAGTAGAGAAGCAAGAAGATACCGGCCTGAATTCAAAATTGTAATACATAAAAAAAGATAAGTCATATACAGATAATAAAAAGTAGGCCAAATATTTTCTTAAACATGATTGCAAGATTGTTTTATAGTATATGTCTTTATTCTTTAAGACATGCATGCTGAAATATTTAAGTCAAGTATAACTTTGACAGTTTATTTACAAATGATTCTTATATATATTTACTAGACATATATTTGTATCATATGTACGATATAAATAAATGACAAAATATTATCTGATGAACTTAGGTATTTGATTTGCCACCTTCTTTAATTGAAGATACAATTGACATTTAACGTTATATTAGTTTCAGGTGTACAACACAATGATTTGATATTTGTATATATTACAAAATGATCACCACAATAAATCCAGTTAACATCACCACCATACAGTTACAAAAAAATTTTTTCTCCACCTCTCCCATTCTGCACTTGCTCTCTTTTTAATACTTTTCTACAGTGTTTAAAGTTTTAATATTAAAATGTGCGAAAAACGGTTTTTAAAAAATCTATTTGGAAATTACCTCTGGAAACCTTCACAATTCCCTTTTCCTCGTCCTTATCCTCAGAGATTATGTCCCCTTTTTGTGTGTATATCTCTATCACAGCACTTATATACTGTACAATCACAATTATGTTTATATGTCTATGTCCATTACTAGTGTCTGAGCTCCTTAAGAAAAACTTTTATTTACCTTTGTATTCTTAAACTCAAACAGTACCTAGCATATGTACAACAAATGGCTGTGAAACATGCAACAGAACTTTAAATCAGATGTACTTTGTTTAATGCCCTCTCCTCCAAAAACAGTAATTACAAGCTGCACACTAAGTGTCCTAGCCATTAGCTTCATCTTAGTAGTTACCCAAGAGCTACACACTCTTACGTCCTAGACATTAGCTTTATCTTAATAGTTATCCATTAGAAACATGGCTAAGAACATTTCAACCTAAAAAGAAAAATAACTAACAAAAGGTGCAATTTAGGCTTTTCTTCTTATAACGCACATATAGATTTAAAGCTTTTCAGCAATGGCTTATAATAGGGGTATTTTATTTGTTACAGTACGTATCGATAAAATTTTTTAATGTGATGTACATCTTCGTCATAATTTAAAAAGAAAGTCCCCCCATTTACCTGGTTCCCCAAACCAGAAATCTGCGAGGTATCTTAGCTACTCTTTCTCCAACTATCAGAATCATTCATTACGTCCTTTCTATTTCGACTCAACTATCTCCAGAGTTAGTCTCCCCTTCTCTATTCTCACTGCCACTATGTTAATTTTTATCACTGATTATTCCCTTCACAGACTATTACTGTGGTCCTCTTTTGTCTCCTTTTCCCCAACCTTACAGAGTACATATACCCATCCTCTACTGATGGCTAAAATGACCACTGCCATTCCTGTCAGTTACTATTCAAGACTTTCAGGTAGGAACCAAATTTTATTAAATTTGCAACTCTAATGCCTACAGCCGAATGCTGGGCACACAGCAGAAACTCAGTAAAATGTTGGGTAAATGGAACTACATTTCTTAAGTTCCCTCCCTCTGAGTGGTCAATTGCTAGTGATGGTTTCACTTGGTTTCAGTAAAGCCAAGAGTATATATTTCAAGATAGAAGAGATCAACAATACCATGTATTATGAATGAGTTATATAAAATTCATAACTGTATTTAAGAATGTTTTTGAGAACAGTGATCACCTCATTCAATGCTCCCCTAAGAAAGATCATGTGGGAAATTTCTTTAAAACCTCAGTGCCTGAAAAAATGAAAAAATTTTTCTTAGTATATTTATTTCAAGTTGCTAAGAAGCGCAGTCAAATGTATACTTAACTTTAATCATTGTATAGGGCACTGAGTGTATATTCATTAATAAAAATTCTCAATAAAAAATACTAATTGTTAACTGCATAAATTTTCTAATAATATTATTACACCACCTAGTAATATTATTCTTAAAGAAGGAACACTGCAATTACCTGAATTCAAATCCTATACTATTCGCTGAGGTTCTTAACAACAGTAATAATAATATTGACTATTACAACTCAAAACTAAATTGACTAGGCTAGATCTATCCTTACATTTTCTCCTTTCTTGTAGAAGTATCTTTAAGCTCAAACTGAAAATTTTATTGTTTGTGAAACTATTTTTTATAATGAGAATAGATTAAGAAGTTAAAGAAAAGGAAATTACATTCAAGATTTCCCTCAGTTTATGAAAGGGTGATGAGATACCTACTGCAACCCAATTTTTAAAATAGATACATGTATTCCCAAAGCTAAAGATAAAATGAAAGAATAATATTTTTGCACTTCTATAGACTAAAAAAGTGAAGTGATTAGTTAAGAGTTAATCATTAAATATAGAGATAAAATAGTGCTGTTACTCATTGCGATTGTAATCAATAATAAACTGTTTACTACATACGTTATGTTAGATATAAACTTTCTTTGTTGTTCTTCTAAGAACAAAAAAATCTCAGTCAGAAAAAAAGTGAGTTATCACAACACAAAAAAATACAGCAGGCAGAGTGTGCAGCTTTCAGTATACAAGAGAGGAATATTAAGTAAAAGTGGTATCGGGTGCAGACTAAGATCAAATTTTAAATTAAAATCACCCGAAATCAACCAAATAATTTAAATTTTAAAAACTGAATAAAGCATTTCAAATCTCAAACTTACCTTTTATAGAAATTTAGATTCTTGGCTATTGAACTTATAATGGAACTAAATCCATTATCCCTTTTGTATCGAGAACAATAACTATATTATCTCTCCACATTCCTTCCAGTTACTATAACCTAGAGCTCCAGAGCTTCCTAATAATATTAATAGACAACTTAGAATTTTGTTTCTTATTTTGTTTTAATGACATTAAGACCTTCCAGTATAAAAAATTCACATAACACTATTTCATTAAACTACAACATAGCAAGGTTTGGCTTTGGCTTTATACTTCAAGTTTTTATAAAATGGCTAATACTGAATATTGTTTAAAATTACAGAATTTTGGAGACAAAAACCTTAGAGATCACTGTACATTATAACCTTCTTTGTTTGAAAACTTCCACCATTATCACTATTAAAAAAAAAAAGTAAAGACTGTCTTACAAGAAAATATTAACTTTTTCTACCATTATTTCACAGCCTTAACTCCTAGACTTTAAATATGTTTGGATTGAGCCTAGAAATAGGAGCTCCCAAATTAAATATTTGTTTTACTGATATTTTAAGGAGTTTTTATAAATATATCTAATAAAGTTTAATGTTCAAAAAAAAATCTGAATGTACAATATGTTCTTGAATAAAGGGTGTGACACAACTCAAGTCACAATTGAATTGTTTTAAGGTTCTAAGACACCAAGCCTCACATCAGCCTGAACCACTTCTAACTAACTGGCTTCCTAAACTGACTAGGTGGTTTCCATCTGCACTGGTCCCTTAAAAAAAAAAAAGATAACATGTCAAAAGATTCAAGTTAGAAATATAAAATAACAGAAATATATATATTTCATATGTCTCTACTAACCTTATAAGCCTACCCTTTACAGAAGAGTAAAAATATAGGGTCCCCCAAGAACTTTTAACGTAATTATGACTTGATTCAAAATGTTGATTTCAACACTATTTGATGTCATTCTAATGTCTTCAAGCTAGCTTTAATTCTTTTAATTTTAAGAGTCAAAAAAACATACTTGTTAATTTGTTTTCTAGGAGTGCCAACCCATAATACTAAAAAGGCTAGAAAAAGTCAAAATAACAAAATAAGGGAGATACTAAAAGTCTTTTTTTTTAAGAGGTACAGTTTTTAGTTTATTGAGATGAATTCTGAAGATCATTTAGCATAAGGACAAAACATCAATCCCCCCCATTTATAATCATCCCATGCTATTTTAATAAAAGGAAGGGAAAGGGAAGAAGGTAGAAATAAAATCTCAAGAAAAAGAAATGGCTCACAAAGGGGAAAATAACAGTATTGTGAGCAAAATTTTAGGTAGAACGAGACACATAAAAAGATTCATGACACTAGCTCTATATTTCTTTGGCATCATTATACAGTACATCATAATTAAGACACATAATTAAGACAGTTTGTATTTTGTAAAAATACAAAGACAAAACAGCTGGTTAAATTCTTCATTAATCATCACGTAAATTTGAATGCACTCTTTAACCTTAGAGTGAGATGCACTGAAGTCTATATGCCATACTATTCTTCCAATCACCATAGATGAAGAACCCAAGACAATAATTAACCTTTTGAATTACAACTTATTTTAAGTTATTTAATAAGCATACCACTAAGAAATTTTAGTGTTCACCCCAACAAACCAGAATCTGTATTTTACACAGAAACTTTAAAGATTTTATTACTTAGAAATATACTATATTATGTAAAAAGTTTAAATGATAGAGTATGATAGTCCC
The DNA here is from genome assembly GCF_902729225.1 of Pteropus medius. Classification (NCBI taxonomy): domain Eukaryota; kingdom Metazoa; phylum Chordata; class Mammalia; order Chiroptera; family Pteropodidae; genus Pteropus; species Pteropus medius. The sequence goes on along the minus strand of NW_024347791.1, from coordinate 12,032,226 downwards.
AAATATTATTTCCAACACATAAATCCATCATACTGTACATGTTACATGTAAATTACAATATAGGTAAACTCTTAAGTGTACGTGTAACAAACAAGCTATGATTGTTATAATCTCTGGGATTTGGCTGACATCTCTTGCAACACATCTCTGAATTGTGGTTTAATTTTCAATTACGACATACACTGATAACCATGCAATTTTATTTAATCATTCATTTTTAAAGCCTTAAACCCAAAAATGGCTTTTTTAAAAGGACAAAATAATAAATTCAAACAAAGATACCTGATTCATGTCTAATGCCTTTCTTCAATATGTGGATGTCTTTACAATGTCTACACTTCATCTTTAAAACTAAATGTATTGTCAGGATTGTGATTAATCGTTTAAATAACCACAGCTGTGTTTACTTCAGTGTGCAAGCCTCCAGATGTGTACTGGTAAAAAAAAATTACCATATTTTAAGAAGTCAGAATTGGAAATAACCAATAACAGATGCCTAATACATAAGTTTCAAGCAATTCTAAATTACTTAGGGCTTTGCCTCCAAATTTGGCTTTGTTCACATTTGCCAATGAGAATTACAACTGTGACTAGCTTTATATTTCAAAAATCTGACCTATCAAAGATCCCACGTATTTCATCTAAGTATTACCTTGACATTTAAGTGTGAAAAAGGGTTTTCTCTCAAACAAGGACCAAAAACGTTAGTGAGGAACTTCAGAGCAAACGACCAAAAGCAAGTTATAAATGATGTTGCTACCAGACTATTGGTGATCTTGTAGTTATTTGTGACCAGGAGTCTGAAACAAGAGGCTCCAAATAACTTACAAAACCAGTTATAATTTTTCTTACAAGAAAACAAGGGAATTTCAAACACAATTATTTTCATCCATTTAAAAATGTATACATACACATACCTATATATATGTATATATGTATGTATATGAGTGTGTGTGTGTGTGTATCTATATCGATATCGATATAGATATGGCAGAATGGTTCCACTACAAAGTCATGCTGACTTTGGTTCTCTTTGTTTATTAGTGCTTTCTTCATAATTCTAAGAAATTCCCAAAGCCATTACTACGCTCATCTTTCCAAGTCCTCAGGCACTACACGCATCTCAATTCCCTCATTCTGCTCCTCCATACTGCTGAGTCAGGCGTATCGGATGTGAACTCTACCATCCATCATCCATTAAACATGCAGGTGCAAAATCACAACCCCTGATTTCTTCTTATTTCACTACTCCAAATCGAACTAGTTGCCAAAACTCCTCTGTTGTTCTTGCATCAGTCTCCACTTCTCTCCTAATGACAACCTATTTCAGGCCCTTAGTCCTCACCTAAGCTATTTTAACACTTTGCTAATTAGCTTCCTTGACTCCGACTCTTTCGATCCCTTTCAAATGAATTCTGCTGGGTTAATTTTCCTAAACCACCTCCTACCTATAGGAAACTCACATATATCAAACCAACAACCAACAAAAAAATCCATGTCTCATCTTTATCCTACTTAAGGATAAAGTCCAAACTGGTCATTTGGCTTAAAGCTTTCCATGATTAGGCCCCAAACTACCTGCATTTGTAACCATATTTCACAGCTAAATTATACACACTGATTTTCCACCTCCAAGCATCTATTCTTTTTCCTTTCCTTTGACAATCCCTTTCCTTCATTTCTATCTTTTGAAAGTTCTGTTCAATTGTTGCTGTCTCACATTGTACACAAGTGAAAACAATTTCCACTTTTCGACTGCTGTTGCACTTTATCAGTTGATTATCCTTGCCGTCCCCAACCACCACCAGTAGCAACTGGAAGGAAACCAAATGATATTTTACCCAGAAGCCCAACAGATAAAAACCATCAAAAGCACAGTTGCTCTGGTTTAATTGGGGATGCAAGGGAAGGACTAGGAGCCCCATCTCCCAAGATAAGCATCTGCAAAATACTATAAAGCTTAAGCTTGGTAGGAAAACCACTTATCTATATCTCCCTTAACATTTGTATCATTAAGTTCACACACACACACACACACACACACACTCATATAACCACTCCACCCTTCCCACCCCACAAGGAGTCAAATCTGGCTCAGTGCAGCCTGTAGTTAACTGTGACTTTGAGAAGTTATTTAATTTTACTAAGTATAAACCATCATAAGGCTGCCATGAGGATTAAATGAGACTATGTATCTAAAGCACTTAGTACTGATAAATGGCAGTCAATATCATTCTCTCTCTGCACCACTGAGTGCCAGATTTATAGGAAGCACTCAGGAAATACATATTCAATGAGTAAATCATTTTTATGCGCTAATCACTGCAAGAGAACTTGAGGAGTGAGGGAATTAAGAAGAGCAACATGTTCCAGAATAAAGACAATTCATGCCCCCTTCTACCGAGCATTAAATACACAACAGAACACAAAACTGGAAGGAAAAAAAAAAGATATTTGGTAAATTTTTAGTATCTCAGAAGAAGAGTATAACTATAGTTTTTGAAACTTATTTTCCCCTTGACATTTTCACAATTCATCACATCTTTCAATGAATGATGTTTAACAACCGAGTAATAATACTATTTAAGTCACAACTGCTTATTGCTTGTTGATTCCATAGAATCAGTGAAACAGCTAATCAAATAATTTTTACTATGTAATATCCTGAGTCATACTTCTCATTTCCCCCTCTCAAGCACCAATATCTTGATTTGTGGGTTTATTCCACTATATTTCTTTATACCTCTTGTATACCTGTATGCATACTTAAAGAATGTATGCTATTATTTTATGTTTTCATATTTTATATAAATAACCACACTATCTTTAAAAATACTTTTGGAAAAGGATTTCGGCAATATTTTTTAATTTAAACGTTTTTAATACTAAAAAATATATTATCAAATAACCTACAATTTCAACAGGCTTAATTAGGATAGACCTAGAATTACAAATAGAATTTGTCAAAAATAGTTAGAATTCTAAATAAACTAAATATCATCCAGAATCCAAATCCCTAAACAGATTAGGATGTAGAAAAGGAGATTAATGATCACTGAATACCAACTTTACGCCAAACTCTATGCCATGCACTTTACATGTATCACTGTTATGGACTGATTACCTATGTCCCCCAGAACCCAAAATTCTTATGTTGAAGCCCTAACTCCCAATGTGATGTGATGGGAGTTAGGGCTTCAACATAAGAATTTTGGGTTCTTGAAGATGGAGATGGGGATTTTAAAAGGTAATTAAAGTTATATGAGGTCATGAGGGTGGAGTCCTAGAGATGAAATTATTAGGCCATTATAGGAAAAGACATCAGAGAGCTTGCTCCCTCTCCTCCACCCTGTAAGGATAAAGTGAGAAGACAATAGTCTACGAGCCAGGAAGATGGCCCTCACCAAGAAATAAATCAGCTAATACCTTGATCTTAGACCTCCCAGGCTCCAAAATTGTGAGAAAATAAATTTCTGTCGTATAAGACACTAAGTATATGGTATTTTGTTATGGCATCAGACTAACACAACCATGTAATCTCTACATGACTCTAATTATTATGTATAAATTACATATGAAGAAACTGAGAATTAAGAAGGTAACAGTTCAAGGACAAAAAATAATGGTCAATCTCACTCAGATCAATCCAAATCAAATGATATATTTTTCATCCATCAGTGTGCAATGACTAAAATGTTTCATATGGAATATAATCCAACTTATGAGGAAAAGGTGAACTGTAGATGGGACTATTAATTAACTCCTCACAAAAGAAATTTGAAAATATATGTCAAATTTCAAAATGCACCTGGTCCTAATGAGGTGCCAGAGCCAAAGCAGAGTCACAAGGGCATTCATATGGATGAGTAGCATTGTGTGGTTGGTGTGTCAGAGCGTGGACATGGTGAAGAAATCATCCAATACTGGAGTAAGAACGGAAGAGTTCAGCATGGTACAGAATGTTGAAGCCCAAGAGGGATAAGCAGGATATCTATGGGTGGAGGGAGCAAAAAAGACTGGATAGGGAGGAAGATGACCAAAATAGACAATATATTTACAATAACGGAAGCCAGGTTTCTCACTGTTGAGGAATTACAAACTCAGAAAGAGAAAAAAAAATTAGAAATAAATACCATGGTGTTAAACTGTAATTGGAGATATCTGCGTGAACTCATGATTTTATACCAGCATACATACATATAGGTGTAAAAGTATATATATATGTATATACACATTAGTATATTTCCTAGTTTCATCCACTGAGATGGTCCCAAAAGCAATTTGCACAATTGGAGCTAAGATCTTGCCTTCTAAATATTATTCTACACTAAAAGGAACATGCCTTGGAGAAATGGCGAATTTCAGAACTGGAGCAGGGAAAGTTTAAGATTAGCCTTGAATACCTTCTTGTGCCAGAATGTTAGAAAATGCACAAAGAATGATGGTAACATGTCAAAAGGTTATAGCAGACAGCTTGAAGGGGCTCCCATTGTTCACATAGAAGACAATTTGGAGATCGAATAACAGCAATATATTATAACCCACTGAATGAGAATTCATGAATCTGTACTAATATAAATAACTTGAAAGTTTGATGAATGAAATACTGTATTTACAGCGTTTCAAAGTCCCACCTCACAAAACACCTATTAATTATGAACGAGTAATCTAAAAATGGAAAAGTCTCTCATACACTATTTTAATAAAGTGATCAAAATGAACATCATCAGTAATAAAACAAATGAGAATCATGTCCCACCTGATAGGATGCAATGAAAACAAAATATCATGACTATGATTTTCCTGCCAAGGTGCTGAACATGAATCTAAGCACAGGGAAACACGAGACAAAGTAACTGGCCTATAATCTTCACAAGTGTCAAAATCACGAAAGTCAAAGACAAACTGATAACTGCTCTAGACTGAAGAAGCCTAAGAGACATGACAACTGAGTGCAGTAACCCATGACTCTAAATCAAGACATTATTGAGACGATCTGAGAAACCTGAAAGAAATTTGTGGATTAGAGATGATAGTAATGTATCAATGTGTTAATTTCCAATTTTGATGTTTGTACTGTGGTTGTCTTTGCAGGAAATACACACATTAAAATATTCTGGAGTGAAGGGCATCAGATTGGCAACTTACTCACTTATGGTTTGGGGGGAAAAGGTTGTACTTTCAATTACTCTGTAAATCTGCAATTATTTCAAAGTAAAAAAATTATATTGAAAAAATTTTAAAATCCACCTTTCAATTTGACCTGGCAAATTCTTCTCTAAAAGTTTATCTTATATAAAAGCAAAAAGCACACATACAAAGATGTACGACTATTCACTGCAGCATATGATTAGCATGAAAGGGTATTCAATAGGCACTTTGCCATTCATTGTATTTATCTTTTTTTCTTAAAAATATTTAGTAACATGAATTCTCCATTTCTTGCTACCACCATGAATTAATTTAAATGTATGATAGCATTTTTTGTCTATTACATTTAATAACTAAAAGTAGCAAAGCCCCTTTTGGTACTAGGTAAAATAATTAGTGTGATATCTGATATAATCAATATTAACTGTATCTACTTCTACATTTAAGATTCTAAGGAATCCTTCTTTTAATGGGTTAGCTTAGTTAGTATCCAACGTTCAAGTAAATATTTCTCAGTGGCATTTTTCATAGGACAATTCTTCCCTGTACAGGACTGGCCTATAAATAGCAGGCATTTAAAATCCTTGACCTCTACCCACAAAATGCTGGTACTTATTTCACATTCCTACCTGTCAAGTAAATGTGACATCCGAAAATACTCACCTGGTTAAGAATTATAAGATGTCCTACTCTGTTAACCACAGGTGAGAATGCCTCAGTTATTCTAGAATGCTGGCAGCATTGAGAGACCACCAGCCTATTATCTGCCTCAACAGACATGTTCTCATCAAGTGTCTTACCCAGGAATTTCTCAAGGAGGGTGGGGAGGTGGGTGGTATACTGCTTTTGATTTCTTCAAATATAGCAGTTTCACTGGTTAAAGAAAAATTATAGAATACTTAGCATAATAATATTCTCTTGTAAATACTACTGCTTCTGGAGGCAAACTCAGTTTCATTTTAAATATTTTAAAAAAAGCTTTTCCCTCAAAAAAAGAAAAAACTCTCGATTCTGGCACAGGAAAAAGAAACTAAGAGAATCTAAAAGCCCACTTGTTCTTCCCACTTTTACTCTCATCAACTTACCCTTGTCAGAGAAAGGAGATTAATGAAAATATTTTAATACACTTTCAATAGCTGTCGAATATGAAAAATTGTTTGAAGTTTCAAATAAATTAAGAGTATTTCAGTTTTAGACCCCACTCTACTACCACCAACTTAGCTGCATGACTTTGACAAAATCTACCTACTGTAGACTTTAAGTTGCTTTCCAGTTCTAAAATTCTAACCATGCCAAAGCCTCCAAAATTATAATCAATCATGCCCAGAACACTGAATGTTTTCCTAATAAAGCCTATTCTCAATCAGTTTAAATAGTCGAGAAGATGCAGGATGAGTTTCACAAGGATCCTAAACATAACTTTTAACAGTTTCTACTTAACGAGTAGATTACAAACCTACCAACTAGAATTGTGAAGAACCACTAATGTAACACAGATCCAGAGTAAATAATGGGGGGAGGGGGAAGTATTTGTTCCCTTGTACTTTCAGAGAATCACCCCATCTCACAAAACTCACATTTTCTGAAGAGATATTCAGAAAAAAAAAAACAATGAGGCCTCCATGAAAATACATTATCTTAGTGTCTTTTTTAAAACAGAAATCCCCCTTCCTTAAAACGACTGAACTGGCATCCTACCAAACAAGTTCTTACCTGGGATGAGATGTAGCAACAACACTCCCAAAAGATGGACAATTCTTTAGTTAAACCAGGGACACATTAATTTCAGTAAAGACTTTCACGTAGCAGGCTCTTAACTGCAAGCTACCCTTGACAGTGGATATCATCCACTTTCTGGAGCACAGACACCCAACAAGACCTTTGAAAGACCTTGCATAGATTGAAAAGATGATTGCAGGCAATTTAAAAGTTATCTATTTGTGATTCTGTCAGTGGCATATTTACCATGAAGACAATCACAAGAACTTCCAAAGAAGGCAAATAACTTTGAAAGTAACTCAGGGAATTAATAACCAAAAAAAAATCTAATACTGAAAGATTCAAAATAGGCCACATTTTAAAAGTAATACTTCTCCAACTTTAATGTGCATACACATCCTTTAGGAGCCTTGGAAAAGTCCAAACTGAGTCAGTAGGTCTAGGCTGAGATGCTGCATTTCTAACAAGCTCCCAGGTAATGCCAAAACTGCTGGTTCATAGATCACACTTTGAATGGCAATGAAAATTAACCATGACTAGGCTAAAAAAAAGTCAGAAATGTACTGTTTCAAAAGACAAATGATTCTCTGATGATATTTTTCCAAGTTTTTTTTTCTTTTAGTTTTGCTATTTACCAGAGCAATTTTTATTAGTAAATATTTATTGGCTTCACCTCATGGGCTAATTTTGTATCCAGCAAAATCTCAATAATTGAAATTAACAACAAAGGAAAACTGTCTGAATTATAAACAAAAGAAAAATACAGAAACCTAAACAAAAGCAATTCAAATGTCATTTCTCATTTTAAATGGAAAGTTTCCTGAATGAAGCAGATTCTACAACTTCGAACCTCCTGAAGACAAATATTCTGTAAGGTGACCAATAAAAGGTGAGTTACTTAATGTAAATAAACCAATCTGCTGGAGAGGCCTCTCTTCACAAAAAATATTCTCTGCTTTACCTTTAAGCTTTAATGAGATTTTTCTATGTTACTATCAACATTTTCAACAAATTTCTGCTCACAACATAAACTTAGTACAAGACCTACATATTCTGCAAAAGCTGTTAAAAGTTGCTGAGAAAAACCATGTGCATCATCAAGGTACACAGTTATCTCTAGATCCTTTTAAGCAATTTTCAACTACTTATTTTACATACAGATTCATTCCTTTCACAAGCCTTTATTAACCACCTACAATGTGCCAGGCACTTTGCTAAATGTTACAGATAAAGCTTGGATTGAGGATTCACTAAAGACTGACCTTTCAGATCTTGGCTTAACCACCTAATGGCAAGTTTTTTAAATCTCTGAGCCTATTTCCTCAGGGTTATGGTGATAATTAGACTATATACTGTAAATAAAGTGCCTAACATTGTACCTTGTTTATGATAAACGATGAATACATACATGCTAAACATTTAAAACATGAAATTTCAGTAAGAAGTGGATCCTGCCCTCAATAAGCCAGTTTCTATTACATAGATCATTGTTGGAGCATTGTGAATCAAACTTCAAAGTGAGGTAAAGAAAACACATCTGAACAGATAAATCTACCACTAAAACAAAGAACAATCCCCACAATATATAATGGATCCTAGAATTGGAGGGGGAAAAAAAGTGCTTTGGGTTGTTAGTTTATGAGTTTGTGGAGTATGCACACTAATTTCTTCCACTAAAAAAAAAAAAAAAAAAAAGAATATAACTAACTACAAAGAACAAATGTTCCAGCTGTGCGGTTTGATGCACAATAGAATCATGATGGGTACAACTTAGGACAATTTTAGTGAAGCAGTAATTGCTTAATGTAACAAATCTGTACACCATTAACCACAATTCCCTTTCTACCACCTTTAGAAAAACAATAACAACCTCCTTTTCTTATGAGATATTTACCCTATGTGTAGCATTAAGCCAATAAAGTAATTTGGAAACTCTAGCCATACGATCTAACAAATAAATAGAACCAGTACAGCTTAAAAAGTTTAAGAATTGTGGCGTCAAAAGGGCCAAGTGTTATGTTACACTGGTCAAATTTCAGTTTCTTTATCTGAAAAAAATGGTAATACCGGTACCTACATGCTAGATTTGTGAAAATGAATTAGTGCCTCTTGGTAACCATGAAGATAACAAAACATAGACGTTTTAGGGTCTTATAAATACTTAAATTTATGTTAGTTCGAAGTGATCAAAAATTAATGAGCAACAAAACAATAACGTGTATTAAGCACCAACACCTGATCCATCCACCCTACTTAACAAGTTTCATTTGTAAAGTCTTAAAAGTAAGTGGCACTAGCCCAACCAGAAGCAACAATTTAATTCTGGCAGGTTTAAAAGCAAAGGAAGGCTGCTAAACCAAAAAAAAAAGAAAAGGAATAGAGGTTATGTAGGCTTGAACGAGGTGGCAGGTGACCCAGTTGAAGAGTATAAGGACCAACCGTCCATGACACCCGAACTAGAGGCCCAGAGTCGCCGTGGCTCCTCCCAATGAGGAAGCAGAAGGCATACAACCTCACCGGCGAGTCTCACCGTGACACTCCGAACCCCAAGCAGGTCGCACGGAGGGTCGCGCGGGCAGAGCCCCCAGAGCCGGCCGCGGGGGTCCAGGCTTCCCGCGGGCGCCTTCCCGCCGGGCCCCTTCCCGCCGGGCCCTTGCTCCCGCGCCTCCTCCCCCCCGCAGGCCTGAGTCACGGTCCGCGTGGCCCAGACGCCGGGACCCAGCACAGCCCAGCGGGTTACCTTCCGCAGGGAATTCCTCGAACTCGTCGTCCTCCTCCAGGAGACCCAAGTCTACCGGCTGCTTTTTCTCTGACATCGCGACCCTCTGCACGCCAAACCAATAGAAAAGTTGGAGCCCCCACTCTCCCGCAGCCGCCACCACCGCCGCCGCAGCCTCCGAGACCGGCTCTACCATAGAAACATGGGCGCAGAGCAACGGGAGCAGCGCGAGGAATGCTGGGATACTGGAGGTCCGCCCAGCGCCTCCTGCGGGTTTAGCAATCCAGAGTTAGAAAGGTGGTTTCTTTTGTGCCTCTCTCATCTTACCTAGAGTTTCTGAATTGACAAACTTAAAAAAAGGATACTTTCTGTGACTGGAAAAAAACTCATAATGTGTAGAAAAGTTAAAACCTTTACCTAATTTACTGCTGAGGGATGAGGTGTCCACGAAGATTCATTAAAGGCTTGCTGAATAGCAGGCCCTTAACATAAATTTGCTCTATCCTTAAAATAATTCCCTGAGCGTGGTATTAAATATCTCCATATCACAGAAACTTCAGATTCAGAAATAGCTATAGGCACTCAGGTAGTGCTAGATAATCCAAATGCAAATTTGTTTGCCTGACTTTAATAGCCAAACTTTTCCATTATTCAGTGTTCTTCCATCTTGTAATTATGCTGTGGTGAATACTCTATTGTATATGTGTGTGTAATAACTAGTTTACAGGTTATTATAAAATAATACTATGTAAAACGATATATGCAATATTTTATGGTGTTCAAAATGTGTCATTTGAATTTTAAAAATATTAAATATTTTGAATATAGTTGTGAATTATAAAACATGTAATATAGATGAGCACTAGGTAATATAATTATAAATTAATAATTGTAAATTTCGATATATGTGTTTGTTTGTAATTTAAATTCCATTTCTTCTACATTAATTTATACCATGTACGAGGCAAGCACTGTGCTAAAAAATCAAACATATGTATAGACAAGGGCCTTCCCCTCAAGGAGCTCATAGTCCGCTCAGAAACATGTAAATAGGTAAGCCACAATGACACAGTAAGACATTTGAATCTCTGTTTTAAAATAAAATTTGTGAGAAATGAACAGAGAGTGTGAGTATACAAAGAATGGACCAATTAAATAGAGTACAAGTTTGGACCAGAATTTGGGAACCTATAGTTAGTTGTAAGTTTTTAAAAAACAATATGGCCCTTATAACATTATTTTGATTTGATTACTGAAAACATTAGCAGTCTTCAAATTAAGTTCAAAGTATATGTAATTTGGCATGTTACATAAATAAATACTAAATTAATGAAAGAAGAGAAAAATGAGGAAAATCTAAAATAGAAAGTAAATGTAGGCAGTAGAAATGCAGAAAGTATGTAGTATATTTCTTCATATTAAAGTCTATTTGTATGCAAACGTTTTTAACCTTGATGAGATCTCTTAGAGCCCCGGTCCCCAACCTTTTTAGCACCAGGGACCAGTGCTCCTATGAGAATCTAATACCTGATGATCTGAGGTGGAGCTGAGGTGGTGATGCGAGCACTGGGGAGAAGCTGCAAAGCTTGCCCACTGCTTGCCTCCTGCTATGCAGCCCAGTTTCTAACAGACCACAGATCAGGCCCAGCATTCAGTTTAGTAAGACTTGAGCGTGGATTTATATCGTACAGAATTATAGTGAAGATTAAATGAGATTAGATAATGTGCATAGTTTATACCCGGCATGTAATAAGTGATAAATACATGTTAGCTATTATTAACTATGAACTTGAATTTTAAAATATCTTAAATCTTCCAAACCAACCCTAAAAGTCTCTAATGTGCTTTTGTTTCTTAGATGATATTTTGGTGATACTTTGTGAGAAAGTTAGTTCCTCCACAAGTTAATAGTAATAATATAAATAATAGTAGTGAACCTATATTTAATATTTACTTTGTATTGGGCACTGTGCCAAACAAGTCCTTTTTGTGTACTTACTTATTGAATACTCCTCATAACAGCCCTACTAAGTGAGTACTTACAATTAAAATCCATTTTGTACTTGATGGCACAGAGGCACAAAAAGGTTGTAATGTGGCCCAAGTCACAGTGCTAAGAAGTGGTGAAACTATTATATAAGGGCTTTCTTAAAGGACAGGAAACAAATCATCTCAATGTGTGGAAAGGCAGACAGTTCACGCCCAAATCCCCAGAAACATTTCTTTCTAACACTATAAATGTATACACATATACACTTGTGGAAAAATGGCAAAAACAAAAACAAAAACAAAAAACCCATAAATATAGACAGAATTACAGAAGGTGAGGAGGTATAATGAAGAAAATCAAACCTTGGGGTTGACTTAGCTCTCTGTGGCTAGGAAACACTCCACAGCTCCAGTAAGAAGCACTGTAGTCAAAACTATGTCTTTACCTGTATATCGTATGTCTGTAATGGGTTGATTATATTTAACCTCACAAAAAATCAAGTTGGTAGCAGACTTTATAATAGACAATTCAATTCGTCTCAACCAAATTTTTTTTCCTAAAAGTTCCATTTGGGATCCACATGGTATTAGTTATACCACAAATACCTGAATCCTTAAATTTGCTATGGAGTAACCATTCAGTAACTAGGCCAGAACAGATCGTATAAGATTAACCTTTCTGTATCTATCTCTCTCCAGGAAGAAATGGTGAGGGGCTGTTAAATGTCTGATATCTAGAGGAAGAACTAATTTCAAAAGCATCTTCATTTTGACTGCAGAAGGACACAGCTAATTAGCCAGTCATGAAAAACTGAGGCAGCAGACCTATGATGTCCTTCCAGGGTATGTAAAAAGTTTCAGCTCCAAAGTCACTGAGTTCAAACTCAAGCTCTGCTACTTATCAGCTGAAGGGTTCTATAAAATTACTCTCCCTCTTGGGCCTCGGTCTATCTATTTTTGAAATGGTAGTAATGTTACGTTCCTCATGAGGATGTTGTAAAGATTAAATGAGTTATTTCATGTAAAACACTCAGAAAGGCGCCAGCATATGGTAAATATGCATATGGTAAATAAATAGTAATAGTTTGAAGTAGAAAAGAGAATGATAATGCTGATTCCCACCCTCCAGCAATTCATAAAACTCCTCAAGTCTAGAAGAAAAGTTTATTTCCAACAGCGTCCATGCTTGTCATCAAGAAGTATTGAACTTTTGTTGTGCTATGGCTATATTTTTATTTGCCTTTTCTAATCTGCAGAAGACAACAACCATTTGCAGCAGCTTCTCTCTGAGTCTTGAAGGGCAGGTCCTGGATGCGATAAAATCCATAAAGTACACCTTCAGGACCCTTCTCTTCCCACCAGGTCACAACATTTAGGCAGCTACCAACACCATCAAAATTCCACATACATTTGTAATAAATGCAAGTGTAACTCCGTTAAGAAAAAATGGAAATTTAAAAGGGTGGTGCAAACCAAACTATATGTAATTTGTAGCAATTGAAGTATAGTATAGAAAAGATGAGATATCAGAAAGTAGAGATTGAGATATCTTTTATAGAACATCTCTTATTTCATATAAAACCATAGCTTCCTGTTCAAATTTTGATGCTTTCTGGGCCTTTAAAATTTATTCACTTTTCCCAGAAACAGATCTTGAAGGTTTTTAAGAAAAGCGGACTATAACTATGAAGTTGCTCTGAAGCAAGCTAGCTCTAAACCCTATGATCTATGTTTTATTTGTTTTGTTTTTTATTGTAGTAACAACACTTAACATAGGTACCCTCTTAACACATTTTTAAACGTACAATACGATATTGTTAGCAATAGGCATGGCGTTGTACAGCTGATCTCCAGAACTTACTCATTTTGTGTAACTGAAACTTTATAACTGTATTAAACAGCAACTCCTCATTTCCTTCCCCCCAGCCTCTGGCAAACACCATTCTATTCTCTGTTCTTATGAGCTTAACTATTTTAGATACCTCATATAAGTGGAATCATGCCATATTTGTCCTATTGTGACTGATTTATTTCACTTAACATGATGCCCTCCAGATTCATCAGTATTTTTGACTATCACAGAATTTCTTTCTTTTTTTGAGGCTGAATAATGTTCCATCGTATACATATACCACATGTTCTTTGTCCGTTTATCTGTCAATGGTCATTTAGGTTGTTTTTATATCTTGGCCATTTTGAGGGATGCTGCAATAAACATGGAGTGCAGATAAACTTTTCAAGATCCTTATTTCAGTTCTTTTGGGTAAATGCCCAGAAGTGGGATTACTAGATAATATAGTTGTTCCAGTTGTAATGTTTGAGAACCCTTCATACTGTTTTCCATACTGGCTACTCTTTTTTACATTCCCACCAACAATGTATAAGGGTTACAGTTTCTCTACATCCTTGCCAATACATGTTACCTTTTGGGTTTTTTGTTTTTGTTTTTTATGATCATAGCCATTCTGATAGATATGAGGTGATGTTTCATTATGGTTCTGACTTGCGTTTCCCTGATGATTCTGATGTTAAGTTATCTTTTCACATACCTGTTGGTCATTCGTATGCCTTCTCTGGAGAAATGTCTATTCAAGTCCTTTGCCCATTTGTCAATTGGGTTATTTATTTTTTTACTATTGAGTTTTAGGAGTCTCTTATATATTTTGGAGATTAACCCCTTATTAGTTATATTTTGCATATATCTTCTTCCATTCTATATGTTGCTTTTTCATTCTGTTGATTGATTATTTTGCTCTGCAGATTTTTTAAATTTGATGTAGTTCCGCTTTTGTTATGTTTTTGGTTTCATATCTAAGAAATCATTGCCTAGACTAATGTTATGAAGCTCTTCCCTATATTTTCTTCTAGAGTTTTATGCTTTCAGGTCTTACATTTAAAATTTTTATCCATTTTGGGTTGATTTTTTGTGTGATATGTGTTTAATAGTTTGGCTTATGGGGGAATAAAATAAAATATAAGAACATTTTTTTCTTTAAAATGTAAAACTTAAAAATGTCACTTTTGAAATAAAGTGATATTTTTCATTCTCTTCTCAAAATGATTTAACATTGTTTATGGATTCTGCTCTGAGGTATGTGCTGTGCAGATGCCACATGCAGACAAGGTCCTTCCCCTCTGAGTTTATATCCTAGTAGGTTTTTTCCATCAGCCTACATAGAAAAAGCTAAAAATTTTCTGGAGCAAATATTTGGGACTTTATTTCTAAACTTTAATGTGCGTTTAAATCTCTGGCGATTTTGTTAAAATGTAGATTCTGATTCAGTTGATCTACCTAGGGTTTGAAGTTTTACTTTTTTAACAAGCTCCCAGGCAATATCGATGTTGCTGATCTGGAATCCACATTTAAAGAAGCAAAGGTTTAGATGTAATGGAAGAGAAAATATCTGAGTTTCTGAAAATTGATCCAGCTAATAATACTGTGTGACTAATCTATAACTTATTGTGGCTCCTTCACAGTGTAGGAGAAGAAAGCCATTCCCTCTACTGTCCTAGGTTCAATAAAATAAATTGACAACAGGCATATTAACAGAAGAAAATGTAAACAAATTTATTGAATTTTTTAATATGCACTGGAGCATTACAGAAAAAAAAGCGAATACCCAAAAAAGCAGTGAGATTTGAGACATTATATACTGTCAATAACAGAAGTGGGGGGAATATAGAAAATTTAGGGGAGAGTAAATGATTTTTAGGAAAGATGAATAGGCCGTGAGAAGGAGAGATGAGACATATGTTGGTTTGTGACAAAGTTTGTCTGGGTGTAGAGTCGTCTTCTGGTCTCTTCTCTGGTGTTGATGAGTCAGGCCCCGGTGGTGGTGGGAGGGGTAGGGGGAAGAGGGGAGACATTTATGACAACTGTTTCTTTTGGAGGATCTGTCTTTAGGCAGATAAGGGGAATTCAGAGAAAACCGTACCCCGTATCTGTCATTTTCAAGTGCCTTCAGCTCAAAATAATCAATATACTAAAGCAACATATTTTGGGATGGCATGTCCAGAATTCCTTCAACACCCACACTAAATTCAAATGTTTGCTTCTCACTATTGGAACTTTTCTTCTGAAATGTTCTTGCTCTTAAACATTAGAGGGCTTAGCTCTTATCTTTGTAACACACATGTTTGTTAGTATTATGAGTACTCTATATTCAATGATTGATTCTGGACTTTGAGAAGAATTACAATAAAATATTTCTGGGCTCTTTTATCATGACAAAATTCTTGGGCAAATAGAAATGTTAAAAATCATAATTGTAAAACAACTCTCAAAAATATCTAGAATTCATTGTAGAGCAATTAATAATGAATAAAGAAACAGTTATATAAAATCCAAAAGCTAATAATGATACTTAATCTACCACAGTGTAAAAGTCCAACCAAAAAACACCACCTTATACTAAAATACATGTTCAAAAATCGATATTTGCATGCCCAAGACTTGTTTGAAAAGACGATATGGTCTCGCAAGTAAATCATAAGAATTTTTAAAATTTTGTAAATGCTATATTTATATGACAGACAAGAACCACTCCGGAGGAATCATTATGGTTTGGGAAATGATATGCAATTTCAAAATCATCTAAATCATTTCAATTGCCTGTATTTACATTTATATAATGGGTATTTATAATGGTGATTATTTTAGAACTTACCTTGTTTTCCAGAATCTCACATTGGTTTCTATGGGAACGAGAATGGCTCTGAAGAAGAGCATTTTAAGAACTCTTTTCACATTCAGTGACTGCTAACTGAACTGCAAATTCTGTTCATCTGTTAACGGTTTTTAACTCTTAAATTTTAACACAGAAATAAAAGTTGGGCATTCTAGCTTCATAAATCATTTTAAATAATAAAAACTACTTTTATGAAACATCTGGCACATTGAAACATTTGAAAACAAAATAACTAGCTTTAGGGGCTAATAATTTGTTCACTTTATTAAATTCATTATTAATTAATCCATGTTGGCCATGTGCTTGCACTCGGAAAATTGTGTAAAGAAAACTTCATCTGATATATTATTTCAATACATTTTCTCTGCCACATGTACACACACACTTATATGTTTTCTTTCTTTTGTAACAATCCCTTTAGAAAGCAATGTAAAATGTTCTGCATTTAACGTAATTTTCTGCCAATACCTCGCCCATCCAGTGCTATTATTTACCCTGGTACTGTATTATACCTTTACAGTGTTCTTGTACCAGCTGGAACTTATTTTTACCATTTTTGAAACAAGTTCATAAGTCTTCATATTTCGATTTTTCTTTTTCTTGGAATAGATTTTTAGAGCATAAAAAGCCCAACACGTAGCTTATGTATTACATTTGTTCAGTTTACTATATTTAATATTTCCCCACATTTCATGTTGTCTCGTAAACTTTATTTTTTTAATTCCCTAGAGAAATGATATTTCAGTATATATTTTATTTAATTTCTTCTCAAAGTAATTAAAACCCTCTAAAAATAAAAGAAGCCTATTTCAGAAAAGAGTGCTCAAACTAAATTTTTGTTACACCCAAAATGTAAAAGCTGCTGGTTAAAAGCACATGGCATCTCATAACCAGCTTATGTAATAGCTACTCCAGTTATTGCTGACATATAATCTGTGTTTTAAATCCGAAAAAGGACAGGTTGATGGCAGAGTGCCAGGTAGGATGGAATAAGCAAGTATGTTTTACCTTTGTTGGGTTGGTGGATTTCTGCCTACAATCATTGTGGCCCTGGTCTTGGTCAGGATTGCTAGAGACTAGTGACAGTTTGAGAAGTGAAACCACTGGCATTGTATGACCAAGAGACCGTCTTATAACTTACTGATGTGGGATATGATTTTTTTTCTTTCTTAAAAGTATTTTTCATTCAGATTTGGTTTTATGAAATAAATTAGGGATTACAACACTTTGAAAAATGGAAAGATAAATACATGTGGGAAACGTAACTAAATTTGGGGGGAAAATGATCAATTGATTGCTGTCTTTTAAAAGCTGATTTTGAAGTGAAGCAGAAAACAGGCTAAAAATTAAAAGCAAGTACTATGTTAATCTTCAGAAGAGAAGATTAATCTTGAAAAGTATCTGAATCTGAAGGTGAGGAAAATGATTGTCTATCGCGGCTACTCAAGGTGGGATCCATAGACCAGTGCCCACCTGAGACAAGATAAATACCAAAAGTGAGCATAAGCATTTAGTAGTTTGACATTGCCATTTCATCCAACCCTGTGATTTTGTAGTTTCCAAAAAATCAGTCCATGGCATTTGAGAATTTAAAAAATTTTCTCTTTACTACAATTAGTTTGAGATGCACTGATCTAGCATAAATTACTGTACACCAGGAAAAAAGAGTGCCATTTGAACTTTATAGTATTGAAAATAATTTATCCTGTGTGATTCTGTCTGAAAGCTTGGAAGTGAAGGTTTTTTTTTTTTTTTATCTCTGAAAGATCTCTTTCTAGCCCTAGAATAACATGCTTATTTTCATAAAATTACAGCAAAAGAGAGGCTAAGCGGATACTTTCTTTTGCAGATATAAAAACAACAGTGCTTAAGTGAGATGTCTGATATTACACAATTACTATCAAAAATTCAAAGTCAAGTTAAGTGAAGAGCATTACACAGAAATTGTTTAATATTCTGATGAATAAAATAAAAATACCCTGGGTTGATTATTGCAACAAATTGGTTATATTTGCTATTTCAAATGGCAGCTAGCAGTGCTTTGTCTTAACGTTTCAGAAAGAAAAGCATTATGTTACAGTTATTTGATGGATGACTAGTGAAACTATATATAGTAAAAAAATCAAGGTGAAGAAGTAGAAGGGATTCAATAAACCAAAATCATAATTAAGGAGAATGAAGAAAGACTAAGGTAGGAGCAAATGTATAGTTTGCCTAAAGAACCAGTAGAGCAGAAAAGGTATAAAATCCCCAAAGAGAAAGAGCTACCTTGGACTACAAATAGGAGAAATAAACTGAAAATATAAAAGGGAAAGTTTAGACAAACATTGAGAATTTTCGTTAATTGTTAAGAGTATTAGGTTAGCTGAGTGGGTGCCCAATGAAGACATTTAAAACCTTATTGAACAAACCCATGCACATTGTATTGTGGAAGGTAAGACTTCAGTGGCAAGGGGGATGGACTGTCTCAACCGTGAGGTCTTTTCCAGCTCCAATTTCTACTCTTCCATAGCTCTGACGAATAGCTGCTAAATTGCTTGATCAACCCAGACAAATAAAACTCAACACAAGGATAAAAAACCCCAGACAAAACAAAAACGTCAGACAAAATTGAAACACGCCCCTCCAAAGGGAAAAAAAAAAATCTTGCATCATACCCCAAAGACAACAAATGAGGCTCTGGAAACCTGCCCAAAGGAGTAAATTCCAGAGAAAGACCCCTTCAGTGAGAAAGCCCAACCAACAGATTGGGAGATCTCAACTTCTCAGAACCTTACAAAACCTCCCAGCTGATCTTAATACTAAGATAGACTTAAAAGTGAAACGGAAAAGAAATCTATTAAAGAGCCTGGTCTACGAGTGAACTAATTCATATATTCATTCTACAACGATTTATGGAGCACCCGCTATGGGCCAGCCTGTACTTTAAGATGGGGCACGTGGGTGAACAAAATGTAAGTGCTGCTCACGTGGCACTTACATTTTAGTGCAAAGAACAATAAACAACACAGAATAATATAACATAAGTTAAAAAACAGCGGTAAGGAAAATGAAGGGGTGAGGATGGGGTGGATCTGGGTAGCTAACTGTATTTAGTAGTGCAATCAGGTAGAACTCATGGAGGAGAGACATCTGAGCAAGAGTTGAAGGAAGTGAAAGAAGATAGCCAAGTGGATATTGGGGTAAGAGCATTCCAGGCCACGAGAACCATAGAGTGCTGCAGGCAGGAAGGTTGGAACATACCTGGTGTGTCTGAGGAACAGGATGGAAGCCAGTGTGGCTGGAGGGGAGTGAGAATGGGGAAGACTTTTAAGAGTATGGTTTACAAGTATGGTCAAAGAGGCCTTATAGG
This sequence comes from Pteropus medius, assembly GCF_902729225.1. NCBI lineage: Eukaryota > Metazoa > Chordata > Mammalia > Chiroptera > Pteropodidae > Pteropus > Pteropus medius. Next base: position 12,012,608 of record NW_024347791.1, on the reverse strand, counting down.
CCATAAGGACTTCATCTTTTAGTCTGAGTAAAGTACCCACGGCATCGTGAATCAAGAATCCTAAGAACTCAGTGAAGAAACTAATTCAAACCAGGTGTCGACCTCCTTGAGAAACTGCCCCACCCATACATCAGCAGTGTGTTCCTCCAGACTGTTTAGGGGACTGTCAGCATCATCTAGCAGAAGCAGTATGTTCCTTCAAGTGTTAACGTATCCTATAGTTACTGCTACTGAGAATGAAGAAGAACCATCAATATTGGAAATATGGATATTTACTTTCATTTATTCTTATATCAGCAATGAAAAATCCAAACAAAATTACATTGTAATCTTTGTGTAATGTTTGTATATATATGAAATATGTGTTCTGTAACAGAAAATAAACCCCTTAAATATCAGCAATTTCATTATGGGCTCATGCTCTATGAAACCTAGTTTTTACTCAGGGCTTGATAACTACATAAAGGTAAGGAGGAAATAAGAATTATATGATCATATCAATAGATGCAGAAAAAGCCTTCGACAAGATACAGCACCCATTTATGATCAAAAAACTTAACGAAATTGGTATAGAAGGAAAGTAACTTAACATAATAAAGGCCATATATGACAACTCCTCAACCAATATTATACTTAATGGTGAAAAACTAAAAACCTTCCCTCTAAGATCAGGAACAAGGCAAGGCTGTCCACTATTGCCACTGTTATTCAATATAACATTGGAGGTCCTAGTGAGTACAATCAGGCAAGAGAAAGATATAAAAGGCATCCAAATAGGAAAAGAAGAAGTCAAGCTGTCACTATTTGCAGATGACATGATTCTCTATATAGAAAACCCTAAAGACTCCACAAGAACACTAATAGAAACAATAAGCAAATACAGTAAAGTCTCTGGATACAAAATCAACATTCAAAAATCCATAGCTTTCCTATACTCTAATAATGAAGCATCAGAAAAAGAAGTGGAAAAAAATCATTCTTTTTGCAATTGCAACAAAAATAAAATAAAATACTTGGAATAAATTTAATGAAACATGTGAAAGACCTATATAATGAAAACCATAAGACCCTATTAAAAGAAATTGAAGAAGATACAAAGAAATAGAAAGATATTCTGTATTCTTGGATCAGAAGAATCCACATAGTTAAAATGACCTTATTACTTAAAGCATTATACAGATTTAATGCAATCCCCATCAAAATCCCATTGGCATTTTTTAAAGAAATAAAACAAAAAATCATCAGATTTGTATGGAAGCACAAAAGACCCTGAATTGCCAAAGCCATCCTGAGAAAAAAGAACGAGGCTGGAGGCATCACTCTGCCCAACTTCAAATTATACTACAAAGTGACCGTAATCAAAACAGCATGGTATTGGCAGCAAAACAGACACACGGACCAATGGAATAGAAACAAGAGTCCAGAAGTAAACTCATATTTATATGGGCAAATAATTTTCGACAAAAAAGCCAAAAACATACAGTGGAGAAAGGAAAGCCTCTTTCAATAAATGGTACTGGGAAAATTGCAAGGCCACCTGCAAAAGAATGAAACTAGACTGTTGTCTATCACCACACACCAAAATTAACTCAAAATGGATTAAGGACCTGAATATAAGATCAGAATCAATAAAACGATTGGAACTAAATGCATGGACATTGGACTAAAAAAGGATTTTATGAATTTGACCTCAAAGGCAGGGGAAGTAAAAGCAAAAATAAATGAATGGGACTACATCAAATTAAAAAGCTTCTGCTCAGCAAAAGAAATCATCGACAAGGTAAAGACACAACCATCAGAATGGGAAAATATATTCACAAGCAATGTCTCTGATAAGGGCCTAATATCCAAAATATACAAAGAACTCATATGACTCAATAACAACAAAAAGCAAACGATCCAGTCAAAAAATGAGCAGAGGACCTGAACAGACACTTCTCCCTAGAGGACATACAAATGGCCAACAAATATATGAAAAGGTGTTTAACATCGCTAGCTATTAGGGAAATGCAAATCAAAACCACAATGAGGTACATCTCACACCTCTTAGAATAGCTATAATCAACAGGACAAGTAATAACAAATGCTGGAGAAGATGTGGAGAAATAGGAACCCTCATACACTGCTGGTGGGACTGCAAATTGGTATAGCCAGTATGGAAAACAGTATGGAAGTTCCTCAAAAAAACTAAGAATTAAGCTACCATATGATCCAGCTATCCCTCTACTGCGTATTTACCCCAAAAGACTTGAAAATCCATATCCAAAAAGATATTTGCACACCAATGTTCATAGCAGCACTATTCACAGTGGCCAGGACATGGAAGCAACCAAAGTGTCCTATGATAGATGATTGGCTAAAGAAGCTGTGGTACATATATACAATGGAATGTTACTCAGCCATAAGAAGAGATGAAATACTGCCATTTGCAGCAACATGAATGGGCCTTGAGATAATCATGCTAAGTGAAATAAGCCAGACTGAAAAAGTAGAAAATCACATGATATCACTTATATGTGGGATATAAACCTAAAAGCAACAAATGAGCAGGACAAACAAACAGAGACTCGGGGACATGGACAATGGACTAGTGATTACCAGAGCGTAGGGGGTGGGGGAGGAAGGAAGAGGTAGACAGGGTAAAAGGGGTCAAATATAGGGAGTTTGGGGGAGGGTGAAGTGGGTAAAGGGGATCAAATATATGGTAGCTGAAGGAAACTGGACTCTAGGTGGTAATCACGCAAAGAATACATAGATGTCAAATTATAATGTACACCTAAAAATTATATGATTGTATTAACCAATGTTAACCCAATAAACTTAAAAAATAATAAAATAAACGTAAGGAGCAGCTTAAAAATCAATTTTGAAGACAAAAATGGATCTTCTTATGAGAAGTAAAGGCAATATTGAAAGAATTACTAGATATTTTCAAATAATTTGAAAAATTCTTATAAAATTAAAGGTTAAGTTAGAAAAGCAGTTACTGTTCATTTATTAACTGGAAAAAATACATTGAGTACCTGTTATGTGCAAGTTTTCTAGACCTTATAGATAGAACAGAGAGCACCATACGAGAGCCTGCAATCTGATATGTTACTCCAATAAGAGTCTTCTCAGGCAGCTTACCAGATCATCCTTGTGTAACAATATATATTTGAGGACATGGGTTCGAGGCTCATCTGCAACCTAGCATCACTTGTTAAGACAGGACATGCTGCTTCATGACCTGTCCTCATCTGGTCATCCACTCTTTGAAAATCCTCAGCACAGATTATAAGCGGAATGCTCAGGAACTTCCAAGAGGGAAAAGAGCACAGCATTTCAGTTAGAGGTGTGTTCTCCAGGCATGGGCGACTATGGAGCAATTGAAATGCAGCTAGTCCTAACTGAGATGCTCTCTAAGTAGAAAATATATTGGATTTGGATGACTCAGTATGAAAAAGAGAATGTAAGCTATTTAAAATTTTTTTATATCGATTGCATGTTGAAATGCTAATATTAATTTATTTTCTTTCTTTTTACTTTTTTCGTGTGTCTGCTAGAAAATTTAACATAGATGTGGCTCAAATTCCCCTTAGTTAGGGGATGTGCACCTAATCCCAGATCAGCTCAATACTATTGTATAATATAGCAGACTCTTATTGAGTACTCATCTCATTAATAGAAAGCTCTCTTCCGAACATGGTATTTGTGTTTAAACATTTAATCCTTATAATAACCTGTAAAGAACCATTTGTCCAAATGAATGATTTGAGGCACAGAAAGGTCAAGAAACTTGCCAAAGGCTACAAATCTATTGAATAGAAGAGCAATGAGGCTTTAAAACTAACCAACCCGGTGGGTCTCAAACCTGAGGGTTCATCAGTATCACCTGCAGAAACCATTGCTAAAGGTCATGAAGATTTAGGTCTGTGATCCATTTTGAGTTAATTTTTGTTATGATGTGGAATAAGGGTCCAACTTCATTGTTTTCATGTGGATATCCAGTTATTCCAGCACCATTTGTTGATCACAATATCTTTTTTAAATTTAATTAAAAATACTTCAGAGGCTGTATTAATTGCAATGTTTATTAATATTAATTAAGATACTATTTTTCCTCTCTGCTTCTCTGCTATTCTTTCAAAGCTTTGTAAGCACTATATTTAGAACAAAACAAGTGACTTCTGAATTAAAATCTCAGGTCAGTCTTGACTGACCACAATAAGATAGGCTTGTTCAATTGCACTCCCTCATTTATTATTATATATTAAAGTACCAAGATCCCCACCATTATGTCATCCTCTATTATTTTTCCCATTTACACACACAAGATGAGGACTAAAGGAATGTTTATACTATATGATGCTCCTTTGTGTTTTTTTTTTAAATAAAATTATTGGGGTGTCATTGATTAATAAAATCAAATAGTTTCAAGTGAACAATTCAACAATATATCATGTGTATATTGCATTGCATTTTCGCTTTGTGATCTTATAATACCATTTTGCCCTTGTTTGTGCTTATGATACCCATTCAACTGATGGTATAAATACAAATTTGAAATGTGGTGAGCTATTCCCACATGCTATTGTAGTCATCTAATATAAGAAACAAAGCAAAATAAGACAAATGCTAGAAAATAAACAAAAAATTTAAAAAGGCAAGTTCTACTGTGGGACTGACATCAGTTAATATACATAGATATTTCCTTTCCATAGAAGTCAGGTAAATGGAATATAAAACACATTATCGAAATGTTGTGAGAGGGTTGCAATAGGGGTGAAAATGTAGAATCGAAAAGCCGTGGGTGCATATGGCATCCAGAAAAATGACAATTGTAAAGTGAAAATTTTTGGTATGCCCCTAAACTGCACGCTCTGAGACTAATGACAGGAATATTTAAGCTCCTGGGTAGATATAACTCTGTGGTGCCATATTTGTAAGAGGAAGTTTCAGCAAGCTGTCTCAGCTTAAGAACATTCTCTTTGTTTTATTCCTTGTCTCCACAGTCATTAAGCCTGTGGCTGTCCTTAGTTCAATCTGAGGTTGATAATCTACAGAAATTAACTTGCTTAATGTAAATATTTTGTATTATAAATTAAGAAACTTTCCTGATGACTTTATGGAACAAAAGCCTAAACTCTGTTAGATGAAGTTATGCATGTAAGGACCAAGTGAGGAATAAAATCCTAGACTAGCTTTCAGTCCAGGCCACATTGCTGAGTAGAGAGATGATAATGAAATTAGAACCCAAGCCACAGAGCCTTGTAGATGATTCTGAAGCCTTGCTTCAGAATCACATTTATATTAAATTAAATTCTAGTTAGTCTCATGAGTCAAATGATAGAAATAAAATTTGAAGCCAAATGGACTGAATAGCTCCTTAGCACTCAGAGAATTCTGGATAGAGATGTAAATATCCTAATAATATGTTCCTGGGGGATTATTTCTGTGTTGTGAAATGCCCACTGAATTTAGTTATTATGCATATCTGAAAATTCCTGAAAAAATAAATGTTACCCACAAATAGGAACCTAATCAACATTTCTTGTTATTATTTCTTCTGAACTTCAGTCTCACAAATAAGAACTGAAAGCTAAAGGGTGTCATCTCACAACTTCAAACTAGGGACTATGACTGGAAGAATTTAAAATAACTTATTAGCTCTAACAACTTCCCCCATGCTTACTATATTCTTTTCTGGTGTCAGCATTCTTACACTATTTAGTCTAAACTTCTAAAGCAGAAATGGTGTGCATGTCTATACAGTTAATAAGAGAGTATTAGGGAGAGTACTAGCAGTCTTGAAGATGAGAAGAGAGGGGAATTTCTAGAGATAGATGCAGTAGGAACAGTATTAAAAAGAAAAGGAATGAAGGCTATGGAATTCAGCCTTACAGCTTTCAAGTCATGTAGTATTAAAAGTCAAACCACAGAGCCTGGTGAATTTATGCTCCATAAAATTCTTGTCAGTAGCTACCATGAGTCATAAGTCTTTATTAACATGAATTCCATGGGCCTGCATGAGAAAAGAAAAGTAGCACTTGGAAATTACCTTGAGCCAGAGACTGGATCCAGCAGATTCCACAGAGGAGTAGCCTGCCTGTCTCCTGTTGGTCCCACCAGGTGAAATTCTCTTGGATTAGGCACTGATAGCAGAAGCCACAGAACAACAGACACTACGGAAGTGATGACCATACACCACCCTGACTGCCTAGTTTCTGGCATAGATCTAATCAGGTCTTCTTTCAGAACCTGCAGTCACTCTTATTGTCTTGTAACTTCTGATTGCATGTGGAGTTGTTGCTACACTCACACCTGTGACTGAATTGAACAGCTGATTGCCTCACTCTACCTCATATTACCTGATGAGATCAAGCCATGGTGTCTGAACCCCAAGGGCTCAGGGATAGCGAGCAGAGGCACAGCCAGCACAAATATGAAAGCCAGCACTTAGAGTCTTATGAAAAGCTTGCATTTTTAGGATATTAGAAAAAGTAAGCTAGCTTAATTCTGAATTCTGGGGCTGATTCTAAGCATAGCGAAATTCCCCGCATGCTGGGCAGAGCAAGTCTGTACGTGTGGTAGCCTTGATGTCTTCTCCCTAGGCAATCACTTCTCTTACCTTGGAACCGTACCGCCAGGTTGCCAAGGACTTTTCCCCTCTCATGGAGGGACTGATTCATAAAACAGTGACTTGCTGGGTTACACTGTTTGCTGGATTTAAAATACTGAGCAGGATCCAGGGTGTGGACCATCTATGCAATTCTGCCCCCAGCTTGTGTCAGCATGTCCTGGTATTTTTGCAGAGTTCATGTGCGTGCTCATTTGTATGAAGAAAATCCAACAAAGGAATAAAATCATTATAGACCTCTTTATTGACAGAAAAGTCTAATTTCCTGGTCAGTGGTTGAAATGGATTAAAATTGATTATCTTTAAAAAGCTCTGATATTAGAATGTTAGCCCTAAAGTAATTCTTTTTAAGTACTATCAATTAATCTATTTTATTTCATTAAACTTTATAAGCTTCCCACAAGATAGCTTTTTATCTGTTTTACAAATGGAAAAATGGCTTTTTAAAGCTCATAATCAATAATAAAGTTAAAGAAAAATAACCCTGAGTTTCTTAATCTCTATTCATGATGACAGGATGGGAAAAGTATAATCTATTACACTTCCATGATAAACACATTTCTTGTGAATTAATAAAAAAAACGCTGTTCTTTCTGTGTCTTTGGTATTTTTCAAGAAATGTGAGGACAGGAGAAGGAAAAATACACATTTTAAGGAATTTATTCATAGCAAAATTCTATTTACACACTCTTTTGTTTTATTTTTTAATAAACTTTATTTTTTAGAACAGTTTTAGATTTATAGAAGAATTATAAGGATAGTATGGAGATTCTCATATACTCCACACCTCGTTTCCCCTATCATTATATCATATGGCATATTTGCCACAATTAATGAACCAATATTGATACATCGTTGCTAATTAAAGTTTATACTTTATTCAGATTTCCTTAGTTTTTACCTAACATCCTTTTTCTGTCCCATGATCCCATCCAGGACATCACATTACATTTACTCACCATGTTTCCTTAGGCTTCTCTTGACAGTGACAATTTTGTAGACTTTTTTAGTTTTGGATGACCTTGACAGTTTTGAAAAGTACTTAGGTATTTTGATTTTAGCTCTATTAGATATTTTGTGGAATATCTCTCTATTGATATTTTTGTAATGTTTTTCTCATGATTAGACTGAGGTTACAATTTTTGAGACCAAGACCCAGAAATAAAGTGTCACATTTACCCCCTGATATTGAGGGTGCTATCAACATAACTTACCACTGTTGGTGTTGACCTTGATCACCTGACTGAGACAGTGTTTATCAGGTTACATGATCTTTTGTAATTTTATCTAATTTTACAGAATGACCTCTTTATTGAAAATATTAACTTTAATTTTAAACATAATTTATCCAAGCAGCAGTAGAATTAGCACTAGCTATCACTGCACAGTTTACCTTACACAAGAGATGACATTGCGTTCTAAGGAGAGTGATAAGAAGAGGAATTACACAACAGAAAAACTGGTTTAATGAGCCTTAAAATTCATCATGAATACAATACCTATGGAGGAGGTTGATACTATCAGTTCTTCACTAGCATATTTTACTTCGCACAATATGTTGCAATCACTCTTTGATTATTTTTTCCCCCAACATGCCTATGAAGAAACAAAGTAGAGCTTCCTTGGTGCATTTTCAGCTAATAAAGGGAGGGCTTTGGAATCAGAAAGAGACTGCGTTTTATGTTGAGCTTAGCCACTTTCTACTGTGCAATCTTTGGAAGACTTTTTGGAGCTCTTCATCTATAAAAGAGGGCAGTGGGCATATGTACAAGAACACAAAAGGAGTAATGTGAAATAGGTTGGGCAAGAAGGCATGGATTAGTACAAGGTGGAGATTATTAATTTCATGGCTCCTATACATTCATAAACATGTTTGCTCTTAATGCCCTTATGCTTTGTGGCACAACAGGAAATATGAAGCAGATATTTTGCTAAGGCCTCGTAGTATAGTGGAGAGGCTCAAGCCCACCAGTAATCATTTTAACATCTCTCAATCAAGTGAATGAAATTTCAAGAGCTCAGAATTTGGAGTCAAAAGCCCTGGATCTATATCCTAAGTCTGTCACTTTCTAATGTATGGCTTTGAGCAGTTACTTACCATCTCTTAGCTTTGGTGTAGTTGCCTATAAAATGATTACCATATGGAGATTAAATAAAAGCATCTAGCACATCAATGAATATTAATTACAACTGAATTTTAATCAACTTTGGAAAAGCTAGGAGTTAACATGCCTCCGGAATAACTAGCAGAAAGTTACAGAGCATTCTTAGTTGCACTTTCAGTAAAGGAATAGGGTTCATAATATCCTAGAATGCCATTATTTTGACATTTTGTTTAAGGCTAGTTCTTAATTTGACTCAGTTATTTTAGGCAAGAATGTTTTCAAAAGACCTAAGTGATGTTATTAACAAATGGGTTACATCTTCTCTTCACAGAGTTAAGCCTCTAATTATACCTTGAGCTGATTTATTAGTACTACAGGCTTAAACATTTCCTAACTATTAAGACTGACTAGAGACTCAGGATAACTGTCCACATGCAAGAGATCTGAATGGCAAAAACACCACAGAGGAAGAGGTGATACTTGGTGGATGAGTCACAAGGAAAGGCTCAGAGAAAGGTATTAATTAGGGTAATAGGAAATTATAACAAGTAAAATATGGGTTAAGTATCAGTGAATTTCCCTTAAGGACATACTTCCTATGATAGGAGGGAAGAGTTTTCTAAAGGAGGTGATTAAAACCTCCAAGCTTAAGACCTTTAAAACGAGACTGAACAGAGTCTTTATGAACATACCAGAGAGAGTAATCCTGCCTGGCTGCAGGGTGGTGGGGTGGTGGATGATCTGACAGCTTTTTGGACTGCTAAGGACCTTGAGTTGCACAGCTACCCCATATTTGAACACATTGCAAACCATCAGTACACAGTTCCCTCCCTTGAGTGTATACCTGTCATTTCTATGGGCATTATTTTCTTTTGAGGCAACTTCCAATATGATATTAACATGAAAGCTCTATAAATCTGCCTTTGTTTTTAAGATCCAATATATACATTTTTATCATTCTTCCATTAAAGGAAATTTTATTTCTCAAAATATAAAGGATACACATTTTAGTTTTTTAAAAAGGAATATAAATTTTTGAAAATGCAAAATCATATCAGCCCAATAATTTTTAATAAAAAAAATTTAAAGAAAAAAAGAAAAAGCAAGTGCAAAACTAACTTTAACTTTTTTCAGATCTAATTCTTTCCTTTCTTGTTTAGTAGAGCACTATCAGTTTGTTAACATCAAATAATTTCTCAGGAACCCCACCAGTAGATTTTATTTATGAAATGCGGAATTGTTACAATTATCACTATTCTAAGTCTAATAAAGAGAGAACATACAGAGACCCATAGTCTTACCTTCAGCAACTTTGCGCCCCATCTGTAGTAACCACACGTGGGCTGATCTGGATCTCAGGCAGCATTGGGCCATAGCACTCCTCCTGGGCCCATTGCAGCAGCTTGAACTTACCCCTGCTCATGAGCAGGCTAGGTGGCCACCTATGTGAAGTGACTTCAGAGGTGCTAGGAAGGTTCTCCTTACCTGCCTGCTTAGTGATATCTACAACAACCATCATTCTTTAATTAGCATCAAGGTTTGATCCCTCTACACACACCAATACCACCACCCCTCATCATCTATCTCTTCATCCTGTTCCTGCTCTACTCCCCACTTCTCCACATTTCCTCTTCTTCCTCTTCTGCTCCCCAAACTGGTGGCACCATCATAGGCTTTATACCCTTATTTCATTCAACAGCCAAGTCCTGTTAAATTCACTTCCAAATATCTCTGAAATCAACTACTTTTTTCCGCTCCCCTAGTTTAATCCACACTCATCTCTTTCCTAGAACACTATATCAGCCTCCTGAACTGGTCTCCTTGTTTCTCTTATCTCCCTTCAATCCATGGTCCACAGGGCAGCCAAAGTGATCTTTTAAAACACTTATCTGTTTTCAGTTTTAAAAATTTTAACACAGGAGACGGCATGCAGAAGAGAGAACCTCGAACACGGTTGGTAGGAATGTAAATTGCTGCAGCCATTATGGAGAGCAGTATAGAGGTTCCTCAAAAAATTAAATATAGAACTATCATATGATCCAGCAATTTTGCTTCTGAGTATTATTCAAAGGAAATGAAAACACTAACTCAAAAAGATATATGCATCCCCATGTTTATTGCAACATTACTTACAATAGCCAAGACATGCAGACAAGCTAAGTGTCCATCAATGGATGAAGAAAATGTGTATGTGTGTGTGTATGTGTGTGTGTGTGTGTGTGTGTGTGTGTGTGCAAGAGAGAGAGAAAGAGAGAGTTGTGACAACATGGGTGGACTTTGAGGGCATTAAGCTAAGTGAAATAAGTCAGAAATAGAAAGCCAAATACCATATGTTCTAACTTTTGTGTGATATCTAAAACAAACAAACAAGCAAACAAACCCCCAAACCAAACTCATATTATTTACATATACAGAGAACAGGTTGGTGGTTGCCAGAGGTGGGGGTTGGGGCCAAAACAGGTGAAGGGTGTGAAAAGGTACAAATTTCCAGTTATAAAAAAACTACTCCAGGGGGTATAAAGTACAGCATATAATATAGTTAATAAAGCTATTTTGTATATTTGAAAGTTACTAAGAGTGTAAGTCTTAAAAATTCTCATTACAAGAAAAATAACTTGTAACTATATGTGGTAATGGATGCTAACTAAACTTGTGATCATTCCTCAATGTATACAAATATTGAATTAGTTATATACCCGAAAAGAATATATTCCAATTATATATTAATTTTTTAGAAATCCAAACACTAATTTAATTATGTCATGTCCCTTTTTAAACACACTATCTACTTCCCTGCTGTCATCAATATGAGTTCCAGATTCCTTATACACAGAGTTTCTCAGTGGCCTTATCTCCCTCCTCTCTCTGTCTCACATTCAGTGCCCCAGTCACACTGAATTATGGGCAGCTATCCAAAAATACTGGCTCTTTCTTCTTCACCTCAGTTCCTTGTACCCTTAATGCTTTCTAATAATCCCTTTTCATCTCAATAACTCTCACTCATCACACAGCTTTAATTATAGACAACTTGTTCTCCAAATATCGTCCCGTAGTCTCCTAAGACAGGATTAAATGGCCCTCCTGTGTACTCCCGTGCCACTATGTTCACCTCTCTGCAGCTCTGTCACACCCTAATATTCCTTAAGAGATTGCCAGCCAGCATGATGGACAAGGACTGGGTCTTTTTCACTGTATTATCTCCAACACTTACGACAATGGTTGGAACCTAGTAAATATAAAGTAAAACTTTGTTGAATCAATAAATTGATAGCAAAACTTCCCTTGAGAGAAATAATACATTGATTCAATAGCATAAAAGGGAGAGAAGCTAGGGAAAATTACCTAGAGAACTTTGTGGAGAAGTAATTAGGATTGGGGAGAGAAGGTAAAAGGAACTATAATGAACAAAGATACTTAGATGAGAATAGGTAAAGGATGTTCATGAAATATTTAAGAGTCTGGCTTCATTAGAGTGGAGGATGTATGTTGAGAAAATGAAGACTGTCCGAATTATGAAAGGTTTTGAAAGACAAAAATAAGACTTTAGACATATTTGGAAATTGAGACCCATTGATGATTTTATAGCAAATGAATTATATAATAAAAGTGGTTTAAGGAAGACTAATGTGGGAAGTGTATACAGAATGATTCGGTCAAGGATAATTCTACAGTCATTAAAAGCATATACTATGTGCTATAATATATAAATACGGAAATGTGCAAGGTTAAATTACTGTTTCAAATATTACTCCTTTTTTCTCCCACTCTGCATCTCCCACACCTTGTCTCTAGATTTGACCATGTGGCTTGATTTGGCTGATAGCATGCAGGTGAGACTTAAGATGCACTTGTGTGAGTGGACTTGCTTCTGCCATCACTAAGAGAATAACATATCTTGAATAGCCTTTAGAGAGAGAGCCAGGTAGCAATTGAGCCCCAATTAACTCCAACCAGCCCACAAATACATAATAAATACAAAATAATTGTTTTAAGCCATTGAGCTTTGGGGTATTTTGTTATCCAGCAATAGTAACTGATACAAGGGATAAGGATATGATAATGGTATAGAAAGAGGGGAGGGAATGACTATGACATACTTTAAAGGAGAAATTAATAAGATGAAATAGGTTCTGGTCATAATGAAATAAATTTAGATGTTAAAAATGCAAAAGAATAGCTTTAAAAACCATTTTCTTTATTGAACAAATTGAAAATGTCTGAACAAGAAAATCTGAATGAATAACATTATTATTCCTAAGAAGCAGTTACTTAAGTATATTCCTTCTCTTTTGGGGGTAGATTTATTTTTCTATTCAGCAAGTATGTGCTTTGTGCATTTGCATTCACAAAGGTCCTATTTGGTAAAATCCTTCTTTTGGAAAGTGTACCAGTCAGTTAATTATCTATTTACAAAGGAGAGAGGATGATGTCATTGGAAAGCATTTATTCTTGTGGATTTACATAAATGTAGAATGCAAATAAAATAACATTTTCTGAACAGTTCCCCTGCATTTTCACTTTGGAAGAAAATAAAAATTGACTGCAGCTTTCTGGTAATTTTTGCTTTTGTAGACTATAGGTAATTTGGAGTGACTAATCCAGCTGTCTTTGCTCAATTATCTGGCTTGCTTCTGGCAAGAAGCACGTTAATGGTAGAAATCAGAGGGGACATTACAATTAATAGAGCAAAGAAGAACCACATAATGCGTTGCTTATAAGAATCATCTATTGTTGTTGGAAAAATAACACTGAAACATTTTAATTTTGGAGTCAAATCAGTCATCCTTGTCTAGACATAATCCTCTGACCATGGAGGAAAGTGTTTCTCTTTGCCCTTCCACCAAGCTTCCTGCTGTAAATCTGTTTTTACCCAAGTCCCACTGCGTGGATTCACATTTCTGTGGGCAAGCAGCTTCTGATTATTTTACATGCAGAGAATAAGAGAGAGGGAGGGCAGGTAGGAAAGAGAGAAAGAGAGGGAGAGGGAGAGGGAAAAGAAAGAAAAGAAAAGAAGGAGGGAAACGAATGAAAAATAGGGTTACTGGAAGCCAATAATTATGGCTAAGGAATATGTACTTGTTAAGGCCCATCATATCATCTAGCTCACGTTATATGCTTTCTAAAAGCTACATACCTTGGCACAAAAAATGCTGCCTCAAGTCTGTGAAATACCCTCTTCCATCATTGTAGAGCTAATACCCTCTTCCATCATTGTAGAGCTTTCTGGGTGAAAGATTCAGACTTAAGAAATATTTCTGGGCAGACATGTTTTCTTAGACACATTTTATAAGTGAGAACTGGGATACAGTTAAGAGAACCCAGAAAGTGCTTGGCTGGGTCTGTCAAGAGAGTGAACTATCTCTAGGTGCTGGCTTTCCCCTAATTAACTTTGGGCAATTCCATAAGGAAAAGAAAAAGATTAAGGAATCCTAGAACCTAACATTGAAACTCTGAGAAGCTCTTAGGAGGACAGAGGGAGATTAGGCCCAGGTGTGAGGGACATAGCAGCCCAGGGCAGAGGGCCATTCTGTGCTCTGGATCAGAGTCAGTCAAGCTCTCTAGTTTGGGTGGAAAGTGATAAAACCACATTTGGCAGGCCAGCCCGTAAGCATTCTTCCTTCCCTCTCCCCTTCTCCTTTCCCATGAGATAAGTGGTTGCAATTCAGAGAGGCAGCTCTTAACAAAGAGTAGTGATATAGGCCAATGTATAGAAAAATTTCAAAGCAGACTATCATCTAGTCAGTGATGGAGGGAACAAACAGAGTGAATGATAGAGGGTGAATTATTACACCAGAGACATTCCTCATTAAGGAGTATCCCCTCCCCAATGACAAATACATTGTAATGGGTGCTAAACAGGGTTTAGGCTTTTGCTGCTTCAGCTGGCAATTTTTTGAGGTTCAGGCACTTAAAAGAAAACAAACTGGACAACCTGTACTAAATGAAGTAGAATTAAGGTACTAGCTAGGAGGGGGCGGGGGGAGGGGCGGGAATTAAGCATCATAAAAATCCTCAAAGAAATAAAGGAAATTATTAGGAATATGAAACAGACACAAAACATTGTAAGAATAAATCAGTGAAAGAAACTGAGCATCAAAACATGAGAGTTGAAATAAAGAACTCAGTATTCTTGAAGATGAATTAGTAAACTGGAAGATCGAATGAAGAACTCTCCCAGAAAGCAGAAGATAAGAAAATATTAAAGGAAAAGCAAGAGATATAGAGGATAGAAGTATTTTTTTGTTTTCTGTTTTTTGTTTTTAAGTTGAGATCTATATAATAGGAGGAGTTTTGGGAAGAGAGAACAAATAAGTAGAGGAAGGAAATCATGCCATTTTGCGACAATGTGAATTGACATTGAGGGTATTATGCTAAGTGAAGTAAGTCAGACAGAGAAAGACAAATACTGTATGATATCACTCATATATGAAATCTAAAAAGACTGAACTCAGAGAAACAGAGTTGAATGGTGGTTGCCAGGGGCTGGGAGGTGCAGGGTGAGGGAAATGGGGAGATGATGATCCAAGAGCACAGACTTCCAATTATAAAATGAATAAGTTCTGGGGATCTGATGTACAGCATGGTGAATATAGTGGTTAATAATACTGTATCGTATACTTGAAATTTGCTAAGACAGTAGATCTTAAATGTTCTCACCACACACTCAAAAAATGTAATTATGCTAGGTGATGGATTACTAACCTTATCATGGTAATCATTTCATAATATATAAGTGTATCAAACCATCACATTGTATACCTGAAACTTACACAATGTAATATGTCAATTATATCTCAATAAAGCTGGAAAGCAAAATAAGTAAATGAATGAAAGAAGATATCTGAAGAGATAATAAACAAGAATTTTTTTAGAACTAAGTAAATATATAAAACCTTAGATAAAAATGCCCTATGGACTGGTAAATAAAATAAATGAAAAAAATCACAAGCTAGACACAATATTTAAGACCATCAACCAAAAAATTCTATGAGCTCTCAAAACGGAGTGAGGAATAGGGTGAGGGTATTATACCTACAAAGGAACAAAAATTAGATTGCTATCATCGGCATTAAATTACTTAGAACACTTTCTTGCACATGGTAAGCATTCTGTAAATGATAGCTATTAATACTATCAAACTTCTTAACAGCAATCCTAGATGGAAGAAGATGATGAAGTACTATTTGTGTTACTGGTTAACACAAAGTGTTAAAGGAAAAGATCTTTGAACTTAGGATTTTATGATATTCTCATTGATGTAAGGCTAAGAAAATTTATAACACAACATTCTCGTTAAATATACCCTTAGACAAATATTTCCAGTAGGAAGAAAAATGTATTTTGGAGGATGCTAGAGATATATAAGGAGTAAAGTTTGATTTCATATTAAAATGCAAGATCCAGAAGAGAAATAAGCTATATCTGTCATAATTACAAATGAAAATTCTATGTGATGCCAAAATGGCCAGGAGCAGGGTGACCAGAGAAAAATGAGAACATGTTAATTACATCTGTTTTTTGGAAGAGTTAGAGTGGTAGTTATAAATATTATTCACTCATGAAATTGATGAGAATAGCATTAGTTTGAATAAGTCGAGTATCAGTAAAAAATAAAACTATATAATATATAACTCTTAAACCAACTGAAGAAATTTCTACATTTCTAAGCAAGTTAGGAGTCTTAGCCTGGATATCCCCAAGAAATCAGAATCTGAGACGAGGGCTTACATGTAGATTTATTTGAGAAGTGATTGTCATGTGCAGAAGTGGGGGACTAGGAGAGTAAAACAGAAGAAAAAGAGAGAAAACAAACAAAAGGATGCATTATGGAACTGTGGACAAATGAAGAGTGGTTCTATGAGAGACCTTCTAAGGAGCTGTGGAAAATGTTCCCTCTCGCATGCCCCAGGATTAGAAGAAGGAAATGTATTGTCTCACGGGATGCAAATTCACACTTTCAGGATGTCCATGAATAAACTGCCCATTCCATACTGCTGCATCAGATAAGCCTTGGGGAAGAAAGCAGGAAGCAAGAGCTACCAGATGCAGGTGAGGCAAGGTGCTGTCAGTTCATAGCCATGTAAAGTTGATCAGTGAAGGAAAGACTGTAATAAAAGGTAGGAGGAGATTAATATATAATGTGGAGGCAAGAGCTATCTGATAAAGTCAAGAAGAAAGAAGAAAGAAAACACAAATATAATGATGAAGAGGGCACACAAAATTATATAGCAGATATAAGTCCTAGTAGAAAAATAATTACAATACTATGAGTAAGCTCATCAATCAAAACACATAAATGTTCAGATTTGATACAAGAACAAAAACTGAACATGTTTTTAAGTAGAGATAGATGTAAAATGAAAAGATTTTAAAAAGTTGAAAATAAAAGATTAGACTAGTAGCTATCAGGCAAATATCAAACCATTGAAAGTAGGGTTAGCAAGCTGGAGATTCTAAGGCATAACTTAGTAATTCATCTACCAAGAGTCAAAAAAAAAGCAACAATTTAAAAGATTTAAATAGCCTAATACATTTGAACTAAGAGATGTGTATAGAAGTTTAAAACAAACAAACAAAAACATACTCTTTTAAAGCACAAATGGAACAATCACAAAAATTGACTATGCCATGAAGGGAGAAAATTCTTCAACAAATTCCGAAATTTCAACATCACCTAGACTACATTTTCTGACCATCATGAAATGTAAATAAATAGCTTTAAAAATGCTATATGTGTGGAAACTAAATGGTAGACAGAGAGATTAGATAGATTATTGTATATACACATATATGTATGTGTGTGTGTATGTATATAGAGAGAGACGATAGATGACAGATGATAGATAGATGCATAGATAGAATGATGATAGATAGATTTAGATATAGATATAGGTTATTAAATAACTTTTAGATTAAAGAGACAATCATAGAAAAATATATAAAATACATAGAAAGCATTACATACCAGAATTTCTGGGATTTACCTTGTGGTATGAGGCTTGAAATTAATATTATTATGCTCTGCCTTGACATCTAAAACAGAGAGGACTTCAAAAGGCCTAATTATGAGTTTCCTTACTCTCATCAGATGTGATACAATGGGAAATGCTCCCTCCGTGGTTAGTTCCCCTAACAGTTAGACTAGCTAGCCAAATGGGTTTCACTTCCCTGCCAGCCAGTGAAATTATTCAAGGAAGCCAATCATATATCCTCCTTCCAGAACCAAGGAAATACAAAGCCTGCCTCTCATAGTCCCAGCTTGTTCATTCTGTTCCCAGGTGCATATCTTGTGGCCCTCCATGGTGTGTGGTGTCCTCATCTCTTGGGCCGTAAGTATGTGTGACTAACACACTGCTGTCAGTCTAATTTGTCCAAAGTCAAACCTGTGTTCAGCCATCTCATGTTATTTAGATTGGACAATCCCTCTTTCACCCATGGGATAACTAAAAAGCAGTCAAAACATAGCTAATGTGGAAAATAGAGGAAATTCAACAGATTTACTTATATTTATCAAAAACAAAAAATAAAACAAACGAAAAAACCTCAAGAAAGTCTGAAAACAAATGAGTTAAAAATTCAATCAAGAAAGCTTAAAAAGGGGCGACAGAGCAAACTCAAAGAAAAATGAGGGAAGATATTAAAGTTAAAATAAAACAATGAAATAGAGAATAACAATAACAAAACCTAGGTAAAATATATAAATTTTGAGGAAAAAAAACATAAAATGTATAATTGGTCCAAGAAGAAATAGAAAAGTTTAATAGACTGATACAATTAAATTTTTTATAGCAATCAAAGTATTTTTACACTTTTATAGTTGGATTTTACGAAATCATTAAAGAACTGTTGAACTTTACATGTGTTATTCCAAAAAAAAATAGGAAAAAAGGGAACGCTGCCTAAGTAAGTAACTTTATAAAACCAATAAAAACCTTGATTTCAAACCCAGATGAAAACAGTATAAGAAAGAAAAAAATATGTAGGTCCACTTTACTTATAAATATAAATGAGAAAATTCTGAGTAAAATTATTGGCTAATAGAATCAAGCAGTGTATTTTACAAAACAATAATACGATCAAGAAGTTTTTCTCTTGAAAATGCATAGGTGGCCTAACATAAGAAAATCTACACATAAAGGGACTAAAAGAAAAAAATCTGTTATTTAAATAGCTGAGGAAAAAAATTGATAAAAGACTTTTAAAAAACTTACTGAAAGGAAACTTTTTTTCCCCTGGATAAAGCCTATGTACTAAAAATTTACAGCCAACATTATACTTTATAGAGAAACTTTGGAAGTTGGCTGCTATGCTCTCATATTTGATATGATACCAGATGTTCCGGCCAAACGACATTAGAAAACAAATTAAGAGGTACAGAATTAGAATTCAATGAACAACTGCTGTTTTTCATATTTACAAAAAATTTCAAAAAGCTTAGCAGACAAAATATTAAAGTATTAGAAATATGAGAGAGTTTAACAAGTTTGCCAAACAAAATCAGTTCAAAAAGTTTCAAACAGCAATAATTAGCTAAAAAATATTAATAGAATGGAGATATCATTTACTGTATCAATCAAAGCTATAGTGTATAGGAACTAACTTAAAACTTCATAAAAAATTAAAATTCTATTAAAATGTAAAAGAAAAATCTGAGTGAAGAAATTAAATGACAACATAACAATTTTTCTTCTAATATTGACATGAAATATTAATAAAATTCTAGCAGTGTATTTTTAGTAATTTACCCAACTGATTTTAAGATTTATATAAAAGAAGAACAGCCACCAAATTACTAGGGTAATTTTTAAATGGAAGAACAAAGGAGGATCACCCACCTTAGGCCTTAATATACATCCCCAACCTTAGCAATAAAAACAATGTGATATTGGTATAAGAACAGACAGAGAACAGTGTGATGGAACAGAGAGAGCTTATAAACAGACCCTTGTACATACAGAACCTTGTGTATGGTTGAGGAAGCACTACAAAGAGGTAGAGAAAAATAGCTTTCTGATATATGATACCGGTTGTGCTGGTTTATTATATAAAGAAGAGTAAAGTAGCTCTCTACATCACACCATACACAGAGATGAACTCCAAATAAATTAAAGACCAGACTTTGTAAGATTAAACTATAAAGCTTGTAAATAGAATATAAAGTAATATTTTCTAACTTCATCTTGAGAAGTTATAGTTATAGCCATCAATTTGATTATTTTATCAATTATAAAAAATTTTAAAATTTCTGTTCAATGAAGGGCACCATAGACAAGGCTTACAGACAGGTCGTTGGAAGAAAATCTTTGTTAGCTCTAAAACTAGAATAAACAGAACTCTTAGTAACTGCAAAAACAAAAATGCAGAAAAAAAGAACCATGGCTATAGAAGTGATTCACAAATTGGAAAATCCTATTAGCTAATGGATGTATGAAGACATGCTCCACTCATTAAGAATCAGGGGGCATAAAAGAAAATTAAAACAACAATTAAATATCATATTTTAATGACCAGAGAGGAAAAATTAGAAATAAGATAATATCAGGTGTTGGTGAGATCTAGGTAGAAATAGGAAATAGGAAAACTAGAGGTAGGATGGAAACAGGAATAGCAATTCTAGAGAGTGGTCTGTCACTGTGTATATATTTACACACATGCACACACACACACACACACACACACACACACACACACACATTCTCTGTTTGGTAATCTATCAGTCCCATTCCTGAGTTTATACCTCAGAAAATATTCTGACACATCCATAACCAGGTACATATGACGATGTTCATATGAGGTGGTATGTGATAAGAGTGACTTAGAGGCAATCTAGATGCAATCACTAGGAAAATGTATAAATAAAATATAGCAAATACATGTTTGGAATGCCATAGAGTAGTTAGAAGCATGTACATACAGCAACATGGATAGATCTTAAAAGCGTAGTGTTGAGTCATATAAGCAATGCACGTATTGCATATGTTGTCAATGATATGTGTGTATCTGAGGACATATAAGCAAATTAGAGTGGCTATCTATTAGTGAAGGGAGTGGGATTGGGATTGAAAGGGAAAAAAGGAGAAATTAAATAAGAGAGATCTGCATAGAGCCAGGAACTCGAGTATAATGAACACAACTGTGCTTCCAAGTCCAAAGGGAAAAAAAGTACCAATGCCTCATTGTCTAATCATTCATACAAATTTTCCCATAGACCCAAAATATGAAAGGTAAACACACACATATGCACACACACACACATACACACAACCTATAAGAGCCAAGCTAGGAAAAAATTGTTTTTAAAGTCTTACCTGGTAGGGCTTATTTTTGTGTCTAACTAGTCAAATCAATTAAGGCAGTTGAGTTGGTTTGTGCTTTTATTTTCCTCTTTTCCTTACATAGATTTCTCTGCACAGTCAGCACCACATTTCTACATCGGTTACTCCAGCTTTAGGGAATCAATCTTAAATGCCAAAAGGTAACTTTTAAAACTAAGATATAATTCAAATCACTTAATCAAAATGTATCTACTCTATGTACTGAATCTTCTTTGTACAGGTTAACAGGCAAATCGGGTAATTAAACATCGATTTGCTTAGTAGATTGCCAAAATGAAATGAAAGCCCCTCAAACTTCTCCTCTTGCCTAGTAGTAAAATTCTTGTCTGAAATGTGAAGATGTTTTATCTAAATTACCAAAAGAGAAAAATCAGTTTCCAAGCAGAGTTTATTAACTCCCAAAGAAACTAAAAATATGTATATATATAATGGCTAGCTGGAATATTGCTACCTTCCAAAACAATACCATTAAAAATATTCGAATACTAACATTTACTATTATGAGCTTATTGGGTTGCCTACAATACCTAAGCATCCCATACACACCTTATGAGGTGGTTGCCATTATTATCATCATTTTTACAAATGAAGAAATTGAGGTTTAGAAATGTAAAGTACTTAGCTGAAGATTTCATAGCTACAGAATGGCCAAAATTATAAAAAGCATCCAAGTTAAAAAGCATCCAAAATTATAAAAAGCATCTCTTTCTCACAGGAAATCCTTTGTATACGTATCAGGGCAGAGCAGCTGATTCTGAATTGCAGGTTTAGCACCAGGTAGAAAGATTGATGTCTGATGTGTGAAGACATGCCTTTTCCTCATAGGAGATAGGGTTCTGCTTCCCTGCTGCCTATTTGCTTACTTGGTCAATGTTTTGACTTCCATTATACATGCCTTGCCTGCTCTCTGGAACTTATAGTCTGAGACCCCAGCTGATTAGACCTGTCCAAGCCAGACCTGGATACGCAGTCAGCCCTGAGCATCTGTTGTGGTTTGGTACTAAGTTGTGTTTTCACCTAAGATGAAAGAACATCTTTAGAAAACCTATTTTCCAATAACTCTACATTAAGACATATCGTGCAAGGAACTCTTTGTGGTCAGTAATTATTACTCAGTTGTCGAATTGTCTGTGATATTCTCTCTGTCTCTGTCTCTCTCTGTCTCTCTGTCTGTCTGTCTGTCTCTCTCTCTCTCTCTCTCTCGTTTCTTGCCATGAGCAAATCTGAAGAAATGGCGGACAGTTCCTCTTACACACAAGAGCTAAAATTTCTTAAGAAGCAAGAAGGCAAACGGGCAATGAGTAGGATGCTGTGATAGGTAAAAATATTAGCATATGTGCAGAAAATCATGCTAAACCAGGAAACAAGAGACCTGTTCTTGACTACTTGAAGTTTCCCTGATATAGAGCAATTGATTAATTTATTTTGGGCCTCCATTTTATCGTATGTAAAATGACTGCATTAGGCAGATCATTTATAATGATCTTATTAAAATTCAATATGATCCTGGAAAATTCAATGTATAATTAGAAACAAAATGGAATGAGATTGATTAAGGAAATGCTCAGGATACAATATTTGCAGGCTACCTATGAGTTAGCACAGGAAATGTGACCTAAGAGGTCATGAACAAAAATAGAACAATGAGAAAGTCAAAGGCAAAAAGCTCTGGGCATGAAAACAAGCACTTGTGGTTCTTAAATTCGGATATAATGAGTCAAAACCACAAGATAATCCTTTTATGAAAGACAGGTATGTCCAGACCTTTCCTAGAAGAGGAGCTGATACACTAATTCTCAAGGTATGATTTTAAACTGGTGTCCTAAGTGTGGTTAACATTATTGGAGTAATAGACTTCTTTGGGAATCTGATAAAATCTAAGCAATCTACTCATAAAAATGTAAATATGAGCATATGGCATTTTACATGGAATTTTAGAAGTTCACAGACACCATGCATTTAGCCTCCAAATTAGTAGCTCGAGGATATAAATGGTCGCTAGGTCATCCAGAGAGTTCATTGATTATTTCCTCATAGTTTTAATGTTTATGACCCAACTCATTCATTCATTAAGTCTTTTTAACAAATGTTTATTGATCACCTGCTAGGTACTGGAAATCCAAAACTGAAATCCCAAACTCCTGCTTTTGGAGTTTGAAGGAAGTGAGGGTGGGAGAGTACAAACTAGAGGCAGTGTATGCCTAGGGCAAGATTTCTCAGTCTTGTTGCTAGTGACATTTTGAGCTGGGTAATTACTTGTTTGGAGAGGTTATCCTGTGCATTGAAGAATGTTTAGCAGCATCCCTGGCCTTTACCCACCAAATGCCAGTAGCATACCCACTCCTAGTTGAGATACTCAAAAATGTCTCCAGATATTGCCTAAAGTCTTCTGGGGGGTGGGAATCAGCCCTGGTTGAGGACCACTGAAAAGGGGAAAGAGCCTCTAAATCTCTAAGCAAAGCTAGAGGAGGATACACATAGGAGGGAGCATTGGAGTGAAGCCTGAAGTCTCTTAGACAGAAGAGTCTTTCTTCCACTTCTGGCATCTATGTAGAAGGATTTTTTAAAGCACATTCCTGGCCTCTCTCTGCCTCTTAGTCACAGTGTCCCAATGAAAAGGAAATGACTGGCCTAATTGGAAAGTTTGCAAAAAATCACTGGGCTTATCAAGCTCAGATTCTCTCTTTCTTCTCCCGGATCTGCTACCTGCAGGGCACTCATGTGACAGAACTTCTCCAGAATCACCCTCGGTCCCTAGGTAAGGCTCCCCCTCAGCCACTGTGCAAGGCTTAGTCCCACCCAGCGCTGCTGCAGTGGGCTTGTGAGCTGCTCAGCTCTGGGATTCTTTATTAGAATCTCCACTGTGTTCACAGAACTAAAGCCACAACCTCTAATCTGAGCTCCAAGAATGATCAATGTGTTATTTTGATCTCTTAACCCCCTCATTTTCAATTTATTCAGAAATGAGATGGGTAAGATGTGTCCCTTTAAATAGTCTTCTGCCAAGAGATGATTGAGAGTTACTCAGGCAAATAAGTTGTGAGAGGACACTCTAGGTAAAGGAAACATCATAAACAGAAATGAAGGTTAGGTTGTGGATACTCAGGAAACTCTAATTAGTTCAGGAAGCAGAATCTAATGTAGAGGCCTAGGAGGATTAGGTGATGACTTAGGCTGGACAGGGAGACAGGGACCAGAGCAAGAAAGGTCTTCTATGCCACCCTGAAAAATCTAGATTTTTTTTTTCTGAGGTAATTGTAGTCAGTGTGGAAGAGAACTTGATGGGACTGTGATGAGATAAGACTATTAGGGTGGCTGCCATAGAAGTTGGGTTGGGGAATCTGGGACCTGAGTAAGGACAGTGGTGATGTAGATGGGGCTGTTTTATAATCTTTATCTGTGTGCTTTTGCATGAATTTTAAATTTTGTTCCTTATTGATATAAAGCAAACTCCATTTATTGGATTCATTAGGAGGCTAGTTTGTAGTGACAAATAAGGAGTATGTGTTTTTCTCCATTTGTCTCACTGAAGTAGTCTTTGCATTAACAAAGCTTATGTCCAAGAGATAATTCCTTCCTAAAAAGGATTCCAATCTTGAGCATGATTGACAGAAGAGCCATAGAATTGCTAACTAAGGAGTTGGTGAATCCAGCCATGGAGGAAGAGGTAGAGGGACTGAAATGATTTGATTTGGAGAAGAGAACAATTCACAAAGGGGCCAATTACACCCATTTTCATTGAAAATAGACCCAAAGAAATAGGCCAAAACAAAAGGCCTATGGGTCTTATATAGTGTCTTAGTCCATTCATAATGCTATAAGAAAATACCATAAACTGGATAGCTTACAAACAACAGAAATTTATTTCTCAGAGTTCTGGAAGCTGGAAGTCTGAGATCAAGATGCTAGCATTGTTGGGTGAGGGCCCTTTTCTGGGTCACAGACTTTGCATTGTATCCTCACATGGTAGAGGGAAGTGAGGAAGCTCTGTGGAGTCTTTTTCATAAGCGCACCAATCCCATTCATGAAGACTCCGCCCTCATGACTTAAGCACCTCCCATAGGCCCTTCTTCTTAATACCATCACATGAGGCATTAGGATTCTAATATATGAATTTTGAGAGGACACAAACATTCAGACCATAGCAGATGGGCTGGAATAAAAAGAAGGTTTTGAAGATGAGAATTAAATCTTGGAAGTTACTGAAGGAATTGTGAAATCTACTTCAATATAGACCTTTAAAAGTAAGACTTCTTAGTATATAGTTAAAGTGAGGCCCTTTAAAAGATACATATCTAAATGAAGGTGCTATGCATATAAACTTTATAAAGCATTGATTCTGATTTTGTTTAAAAACAACAACAAAAAAGATGACTTTGAATTTGTAGTACAAAAATAACAAAAAAGCAAAATACATTTCATTCTGGAATTTTGCTTTAATTATCTTAGGTTCATTCATTCAAGAAAGATATTTTGAGTGCCAACTATTTGAGTACTAAAAACCATTCTAGGTGCCAGGGATATGAGACTGAACAAAACAGATAAAAATTCATGCAAGATGAAGCTTACAATCTTGTTTATAAATAAATGAGGTTAATTTGTAAAATATACAGGATTTTAGATATATATCAATGCTAATGAGAAAAGCTAAAAGAGAAACGGAGATAAGGGATATATGTCTCATGAGAGGGCAGAGAGTGTGTACAAGTTTAGACAGAATGACTTTAGAAGGCCTCATTGAAAAAGGTGAAATTTGAAAAAGTCCTGAAAATTAAGGGAGAAAGCCATGTGAATCTCTGGGAGAAGATGGTCCAGGCAGAGGGATTAGCAAGTGCAGGGTCTGAGGCAGGTACATGCTCAGTGATTGAGGAGGTCAGTGGGGTAAAGAGATGTGAATAAGTAGAAGAAAATAGGAGAGAAGATCCGAGAGAAAATGAGGACAGATCATGTAGGGCTTTGAACATCATTGGCAGAACTTTATTTTCAGTTTTGATTCAGAGATAGGGAGGCAATGGATTTTAAGCAGTGGGATAAGCCCATAGCGCTCTGGGTACCCCTAAGAGTAGATGAGAAGGTTACAGCAAACCTAGGGAGAAACGATGGTGACTTGGACCACAGTATCATGGAAAATCGATAAGTGGTTAGATTCTGGGTATTTTTTGAAGGTAGAGTCAATAGTATTTTCTGATGGTGTAGATATGGGATGAAAAAGAAGAGTCAAGAACTTTAAGGAGTTTCACCTGAACAACTGAAAGAATGGAGTTGACATTTACTAAAATGGGACATTTTACTGAAATGGGGTAGCTGAGGATATGCATATCAGGAGCACAGTTTGGGTTAGGTGGGGTTTGAGATGTAGCTTGACGCAGATGCTTCTCCTATACTACAGAGCATCAAGAGAACAACAGATTATCTACCTCTACTCCCTTTTATTAACTACCCACTTTATACAACCTTCCATTGACCTATTGCTATAAACAAGACAAAAAAGCTCTTTTACTCCAAGTTTTAAAATTCACACGACAATTCTGCTTTGCTTTAATTTTGCTCTTTAGTTTTATTTTGTCTAATAAAATGAAATATGCATTAAAATGGCTGGCACATGGTACGCATTGAATAAATATTTGTTGAGTGAATGAATGGTATTAGGGAAACCACAGGGCAATTATCCTTTCCTGAAAAGACCACACAGGAATGGAAGGAGAGCATGGCGGTGTTGTTAGAGTCTAAATAAGAACCACTCTATGTCTCAGGCATTTTCAGAAAACCAACGAGAGATGAGAAACCCAGAAATCCTTTACTTCTATAGACCTAAGTCTTGGACAAAGCCTTCAAACAACGTATTCCATTAAAGAAAGAACTTTTGAAAGGAAAAATACTATTTTTTCTTTCTTAATCTGTCTTACAAGTCCAACCAAGCATAAAGAATTGGCAGTTCTTTCTTTCTTTCTTTCTTTCTTTCTTTCTTTCTTTCTTTCTTTCTTTCTTTCTTTCTTTCTTTCTTTCTTTCCTTCCTTCTATTCCTTCCTTCATCCTTCTATCTTCCCTTCCTTCCTTCCTTCCCTTCCTTCCTTCCTTTCTTTCTTTCTTTCTTTCTTTCTTTCTTTCTTTCTTTCTTTCTTTCTTTGTAAAAAAATAAATAAATAAAGCCTTTCTGCATTGAAAGATTGAAAACTCAACAGTGTTCCCAGGCAACAAGAGTGGTTTTGCAGCATGATAGGCAGAGATATTAATTTGGTGGCTATGCAGCTGTAAGTTGATGGATAAGATAAAATGTAATCTTTGGGAAGAGATCTGAGGATCCATGTGCAAGACAAACTCATTGGATGGGATCTATAATCTATGCATGAGGACCGTTCAAAAGTCCCTTCTGGAAAAAGAGACAGAATCTCACACAGGACCCTCAGAAGCTGTTAACTAAGTGCATTCCCTGAAGATGAGTGGGACACTATTTCTTGAAGGGAGATATAAGTAGGGAACCTCCATGGCTGCCACAGAAAATGTCATGATCGTAGTGAGGCCACATTGCTCTATAAATGTTGTGACCTAAGACATTCTGGTAGTAAATGTGCTGGAAACCTAGCAGACATTGTAGAAAACGCAATGCATAATGTTTGCTGAAACATTAAATGAAATCGGATCTTTTCATCCTTGTTTTTGAAATGGTGCGGCTGTACCTATTTAAAGCTTCTTTTTTTATATCAGAAGTTCTCCTCAGATTTGTAAGCTAAAAGCAAACACAGAGCAATAAACAATTGGAAAATGAAATTTTAAAAATATCATTTATAATAGCATCTTGAAATATTAAATATCTGGTAATAAATATAATGAAGATACGTCTGAAAAACTTCTACTCTAAAAATTACCTAAAAGACCTAAAGAACTAAATAAATGGAGAAATAAACCATGACTATGGATTAGAGGACTTGATATTTTTGAGATATCCATTCTTCCCAAATTGATCTATAGATACAATGCATTCCCTACAGACTGTTTTGTTAAAATCAACATTGTGGAGACAAAATTAAGATGCATGCATTTTAAGGATACATTTTAATAAATTTTGAAAAAAGTGTGTTCCAGTATATTCACTATCACGATCAAAGTAGAAAACATTTCCATCATTTCAAAAAGTTCCCTCCTGCCGCTCTGCGATCAACTGCCACTCTCTGTTTCCATTTCCAAGAAAACACTGATCTGCGTTCTGCTTTGTCTTTTCTAAACATTCATTTAAATTGAATCAAACAGTTGTGCTCTTTTATGTCTTGCTTTTTTAACCACAAAATGTTTTTTGAAGTTATTCATGTTGTTGCCTATTTCAATGGCTTGCTTCTTCATGTTGCTGATTACTATTCCATTGTATGAATGCAGCACAATAGTTTATCCAGTCACCTGTTGATGGATATCTGGGATTTACCAAGGTTGCTGTGACCACTTATTTATAAATTTTTTTGTAGACCATGGTTCCATATACTCAGCACTATTGACTTTTGGGGTGGGAAATCTACACTGTCAGGGACAGTCTTATACATTGTAAGGCTTCTGGCAGTATCCCTGACTTGTACCTACTAGATGCTAGTAGCATTCCCCAGCTGTAGCAATCAAAAATGTCTCCAGACATTGCCCAGTGCTCCTTGATTGGGGGGTGGAGGGAAGGCAGTGGCGAGAGTCAACCTCAGTTGACAACCACTGCAGTAAACAGTTGTATTCGTTGTTCTTCAGTAAATATCAGAGTAGAATTGCTGAGTCATAGTGTAAATTTATGTTTAACTTTATAAGGATCTGAAAATCAGTTTTCCAAAGAAGTTATTCCATTTTACACTTTCACCAGCAATGCACGAGTCCTAGTCGCTCCACACATTTGCCTATATTTGTTACTGTCAATTGTTTTTAACAATTCTAGTGAGAATACAAGAGTGTCTTGTTAGATTTCCCTGATTACTGATGCATCTTTTCTCATTATTATTATGTATTTGCCTTTTTAAAAGCAACTGTTTAAGTCTTTTATTCTTTTTAAAATTATTGTTCTTTTAATTGTTGTTTTTGTAGGAGCTCTTTATATATTCTGTATATGACTCTCATCAGATATATGTGTTGCAGACATTTTCCCCAGTCTGTGGCTTATTTGTTTTCTTAATGGTGTCTTTTGAGGAGATTGTTTAATTTATCTTAATTTATCAATATTTTCTTTTATGGTTAGTACTTTTGTGTTCTAAAAAAACCAAATCTTTATTTTTATATTCCTAAATTTGTGAAGATGTTCTCTAGTGTTTTCTAAGAGAAACTTTGGGTTTCTATGTTTTATATTTTGAACCATGAGCCGTCGTGAGTATATTTTTGTGAGTGGAATAAGGGAGAAGTTGAGGTTCATTTTCTTCCTTATGAATATTTATGAATATCCAGTTGTTACAACACTGGTTGTTAACAAGATGTTCCTCATTGGAGCCTTGACTAAAACTCAATTGAATGGGATGTGTGAGTTTATTTCTGGATTTTCTCTTTTATTTATCTTTTTATTCCTAAATCCTGCTTTCCTGCCATGAACTTTTAATATCATAGATATATTGCATATCTGTATATATATTGTATGTATATATGTGCTTTATATATGAAAAAAAATAAGATTTTTTCCCCTAAAAACAAATTTCCCCCTTGGGGAAGATAACACTCCCATTGAAAATGCATAGTTCATTCTTGTACTAATACCACATTGTAGTTGTATAGTCCATCTTGAAATGAGGTAGTATAAGTCCTCCAGACTGTATTGGTTCTTCTGTAGCCTTTGCTTCTATGATAAATTTTGGAATCAGCTTGCCAACTTCTTTTGCCAAAAATGCATGCTGAAATTCCACTTCTGGCCATGAGGGAATAGTAGGGACTAGATTTACCTTTTCATCTAAGGCACATGGAAAACTCTACAAGATACATAAATATTTGTTTCAGACACTGGACAACAGATGATAAATAAACTGAGCCATGTGATCACCTCAGCTTACTGCTTTGAGGTATGTCCTGAATTGTGAAACAGAAGGAAGGTTGTCAAAGAGAACACAATAACTTTGCTGAAGTGAGGATATTGAATAAATGAGAGTTTAGGAAATCTGAGGTGCCTGGAAGTTATGGGGAAGAATTCCAGAGGAGAGGCAACTAAACAGAAAAAGAGCTTCAGGAATCTTCATAGAGTTCCCCTTGGTATTTGCTGAACACTCATACCTGCACACATAGAGTAAAACTCTCTGAGCTCAGGAAAAGAGCAATAGAACCATGAGCTAACCTGCTCAGAATTCACACAGGGCTTGAGATTGTCTGAGTTCCCACCAGCCAAATAGGAGATTCTTCAATGGCTAAGCAGAGCGTTCAGTAGAGATCCCCACATTTTTGGTAGTTGGACTAAGCTAGCCCTACAGTAACAGCTACTCTAGACCCACTCTAAAAATTACTTAAAACAATCAAGCTAAAGTAACTTAGCAGTCTATGAGAACTAATTCAACTCTCTTTAAAGAAAGGCAACAAAATCCAATGCTAAATAACATAACATCCCAAATAACCAGCAAGCAAACAGAAACTCTTGGACCTGCCAAAACGAAAAAGCTAGTACTTTATACTCTTTACTGTATGTATGTTATAGCTCAATAAAAAAATAAAAAGAAGAAAGATAAAAGTTTAGGTATAAAATATTGTTGAAACAAGTATCGGTAATAGATTGTGAATCACATTTTCAGAATTACCTGGAAAACTTTTATTGTTAAAACACAGATTGTTGGACCAACCCCTATGACTCCTGATGGCTCAGCCAATTGTGGAGCCTGAGAATGTGAATTTCTAGTAAGTTCCCAGGTGCTGCTGCTTCTGCTGCTGTTACTGCTCCAGAGTCTACACTTGAGAACCACTGGGATAGTGATTAGTTTTAGATTCTAGAGTTAGTTAGACCTACTCAGCCATATGCTGACTTTGAGATCTTGGTTGCGTTTCTTGACTTCTCAAAGCTTTGGATTCCTTTTTTTGTAAAACAGGGATAATAATAATAATACATCATATGATCAATGCGAGATTAAATGATATGATATACTCAATATTGACACATGGTAAGTGTACAATAAAAGTTAGCTACTTTATCATTATTAATACTGTTACATATATTGTTTGTTATTTTTATTATTGCGGAAAACAAACTAATGTTCTTTATGTTTATTCTATGTCCCTAAATTAGCTGGCATTATAGTTAAATGTGAAAAGACTTTTTAATCCAAATCCTTTTTTTATTTATACAACTGCTTTCCAAAATATTCTTTTGGGGCTAAGATTTTCCATGCTCAGTTTAAGCCCCAAAAGATTAGTTGTTTTTTTTCTTAAGGTGAATAAATGAAATCAGTTATGCTTTGTTGAGTTATGAGAAAGAGGAAAAAAGAATAATTTTTATTGGATTAGATAAAGAACTTCAGTATCTAAAAAATAATGTAAACATAAAATGAGTTCAGTTTAGGCATAAAAATGATTCTCAGGGAGAAAATTTAAATTAGCAACATTGGAAAATGGAAGTTTTTTTAGTCTAGATTTTTGTGTACTCTGAATCAATTAAATTCTAGTTTCTTGAGGGAAAAATTAGTGTTAAGATAGCACACTGTAGATGACAATTTTTTTCTCATACAGCAACATTGCATTATGAAACAATTAAGAGACTAGTGGGAAAGCAGCTGTCCAAGAAGAAATCTTTCTATGTACAAAAGTATCCAGTAACCAGCTCAATAGCACTTCATTCACTTAACCCTGAAAGGAGATTTTGACTTATTTTAAAAATATAAATTAGCAAACACTTTGAAGAATAGATATATGATTGGTCAAATTTTAGCTCTGACACCACAACCGTGTCTACATGCGGTGTATCATTGTTCAAAACATCCCCTCCCTATGGAGGTTGATGTCAAACCTGGCCAGGTGACTTATTTTTGCCAGTGAAACATGGGCGAAAATGATATGTGACATATCTGAGCAAAACTTTAAGAGCCATCATGTGGCTTTGCCCTCTCTCTTTTCTCTCTGCCACAGACTATGTAATGTTCCACGTGTGGAGCTGTTTTTCCAGTTGAGGTCCCAGAATGAAGACAGTAAGGTTCAGAGTCACATGTGGCCTGCGACAGATGAATCGTATAAGCAAGCAAGAAAGAAAGAAAACTTTTTTTTTTTTTGGTTAGGTCACTGAGATTTTAGGGTTGCTTATTATTATAGCATAATTTAAGCTAAGCCAATATACACAGACATGTAAACATTATACACACAAACACACACACACACAGTGATGCCCTCTGCAAAATGAGGCTTGTGTTGGCCATCCCTAGGGGTACATGTCTCAAAGAAAGAAAGACTTCTTCTCTCCCCAATAGTAACTTCAACTGGGGGAATGAAAAGCAAGAAAAGGTAAGAAAGAGGATGCTGTTGACAGGCAGAAAAGACCAGAACACTGAGTCTACTTCCAGATTAACTTTTTTATCACTCTTGAAAGCCTATATCCATTCAAATTTCACTTAGTAAGTCCTGTGAGAAATGGAATGATTTTACCTACTTTAGTACCACCAATAGGCCTAGCCTAACACTGAGAATAGTATATATTTAATTAATGATGCCTGGATAAATGACTAACTGATAATGGTGCTGACCATAGAAAACAAGTATTTTTTTCCTCCCTGAATTGTGATGAATCTATGAAATTAACATCATGCATATTTTCCTAGAGAAAATATTCTAGAAGACTCTTTAGTTGGAGGGGACAAAAAAGTATGGGAAAGGAAAAAGTAGGGAAAGATAAGGAGAACTGGTTGGTACCAGCCAAGCAATATGGATTAATTGTCTCTTGAAAAACACATAAAAAGATGACACCAAAACGTAACAGCTAACGGCACCTTACAAACAGTTTCATAAAGTGTCAACATTGTCTAGGAAAGTTTCCAATAATAAAGCATGTTGTCATGCTTTAAAGAGGTTAAAGATGGTCTACAGCTAACAAAAAGAATAGATCTGAAGGGATTTGCTTATATGTAGTTTTCTTGGGTCACAATTTCAAAAAATTCTGTAAGTCTATAGAATCCATTAAATGAACTTTCTTAAAGTTGAAACTTATTTTTTTATGGAAGGTCAGAATATGAGTATTTTTATTAAATATCTTTTTTGGCTTTCATTTTTTAAAAAAATCATACTTTTAATAATCATGGTTTGGGCTCATCAAGCTGCTTAAGCTATTTTTGAAAAGTTTTCGGTTCAATAAAACCCAAACTGCTTTTTGCCAAGCACCTTTTCCTCTCATTTTAAAAACCATGTGTATTTTAAGGGAAATTTAACCCATGTGTTTTTGATTCATTTAAATTTAAATAATCAAAATGGTGTTTTTAACAAGCTAGTTGATGTTGAAAAAGCTTTTTGAACCTTTTAAAGAAACTTTTATTCCAAAAACAAGAAGCAATGATTTGCCAAGTATAAATGCGTTTCAACACCAAGAGCCTTGTATTCATTTATAACTGCAAACCTCTGATTTCAAGTCTCTTCTATACCTGGCAGAGATAGATCATTCCTCTTTTGTAACATATTGGGGCCTAGACTTCCCAAAGTTAGCTGGCTTTGTAAGGAAATAAATATATTAAGGCTATAAACATATGAACAACAGTGATAATTATTAAAATGTTTCAAGAAATCATTGGGGCCACAAGAGGCTGTGTAGCCAAATGGAAAGTGTTTTCCTTTGCCATAACTTTATTGAGTTTCTATTATGAATATGGCACTGGGTAGAGGAAAGATGCTAAGATGAACATCTTTGGTGTTCCTTACTCTAAAATTGAGAAGAGTAATCTCAGAAGTTTGCTTTCTTCATTCATTAAAATGAGAATCCAAAAAAAGTCCAATTGAGTGGTATTTTGGTGGAAGGAGATCTGAGGTTTGGGTTTGGAATTTTCAGGCACAAGGGTAATATTCTTAGAGAATTAAATTAAAAATGAGAGGGGATAGAATTTATCAGGCAGATGATACTGCTTTTTTTCCTCCCACCTTTGTCTTTCCCTAAGGTAAACAAGTCACTCAGAAGACTGACCAAATCACAGTGGCCTGTAAGCTTTTGTGTACTGAAGCTTAACAGCCACTTATTTTAAATCTTCAGATACCCTCTCTAAATGTCAGAATTGACTTAAATGTCAGATGAATAGGCTCCTGACCTCTCTTCACTCTGGTTCTCAGTAGCTTCTTTTTCAGATCTATAAATATGAATAGCACCTAACATATGAATCTTTTAGCGGGTAATTACAATAGCATTTCACTTTTTGCTTCATTCTCTGGAAATTGGCTCTGGACAGAGATTTATTTATTTATTTTACTGCCTCCCCACCCTCCGCCCCTTAGAGATTGAGGGGAATGAGGGTTAGAGGAAGGAGATAGGAGAAGCTTTGCTCTAGAATTGGACCTAAACCAATGCAAAGACAAAATTCCTGAAAAAGACAAAACTCCAATTTAATGGCTCTATCATGTCTTTATCATGCGTACCTAGATGAAAATAATGCTTAGGTAAATGCTGCTTACCAAGACATTGTAATGGGCTTCATTTCTTAGACACATAAAACTTCACTTATTTTCAAAAAAAGAGGACAATGTATGGGCTTATATCAATAGGATCGCAACATATAATTGTGCAGGCTGTATAGTGTACATCCTGTGCTGTTGTATGGTGGCTCTGTGTATGAATGAAATGTCCAGGGAAAGATTTCAGACATTTCTGGTTCCAGGTGGTCATATGATGGCGTAAGTGACCTCTCTCTCCCTCTCTTTCTCTCTCCCTCCAGCACCCCTCCAGCACACACACACACACACACACACACACACACACCCCTCCCAGTATTTATTTTCCTCTACCCTTAGAGTCATGTAAATTTGTATCTAAAAAGAGCTAAGGGATGGTTTTATTAGGAAAAGAGTTTACGAAACTCTGTTATTTTGTTAGATGAGCATCTCTGAGCATATCATTCCAAAATAAGAGAATATACAATTTATAGCAGAGCATAGTGAGCATTATGAAAAATTTAACTTTAGCTTAAGATGATTGTTTAAAACCCAGGACACCAGGATGATTAATACACTTACAGTTCCATTAAAAAAAAAACAGCCTAATTCTCACTGGCCTGATTTAGGTTATGTGCCTATCTCTGAAGGAAATGTAGAGGCCGGAGGGCTCAATGTTCTGATGGGTCAGCTCAAGTCTTGGTCGATTCCTGAAATTAAACATTTAATTTAGTCCCACCTAGAGTAAGAGTGGAAAGGTATAGTTCCCACAAAGAATCAATAATAGAAGGCAAAATGACAAATAATCTGTATCCGCCACCTGATATTTTTCATTTGTTACTGAGTCAAGTTGTCCCATATATATACATACACACACGTATCCTTATTAAATTTCACCTGCTCAGTTTTGTACTAGTATTCAAGGTTGTTGAGATAAATTTGAATTATTTTGTCAACTTGCAAATAACTTTCATTAAGCTATTAGAGAAGTTGATCTTTTATATCTAAGTTGCTGTATAAATATTGAGTAATGCCTGACCAAAACTTATGGCACTCAACTTGCTTCATGTTCCCATAATTTCATTCAACAATTATTTATCAAACACTAACTAGGTGCTAGACATAAAATTAACATTCATTAATATTCTTGGTTATTATTGTTCAATCAGCCTCAAATCCAGTTACATTTATTATTATCCAGCCCATATTTTTTATCTTCTATCCAAGGATATCTCTTGATTTAATTTACATAAACATTTTGAATATGAAATTATGTGCCAGAAATTTTTCTAGTGTTGGGGCTACAAAGAACCCTGAAGTCTGGCAGAGAAGAAAGATGTACAGAAAAAGAATATTAACATAAAGTGTGATAAATAATCATCAGATTATTTAGCATATCTACTGCTAAAAAAAAGAGCCTGTAGACTCACAATGTATTTAACCTTATTATTATTTTTTTTTAAAAGGATAAGTAATGACTGAGGCATCAATTTTCTTAGTTAATCCAGGTTTTCTAATGGTCCCTGCATTATTTCTTCACATATCTTCTATTTAGTCAACAACTCCAAAATTTTCCAGAAATTCACTGGAAATTTCCAAAAAATTATCCTCTCCACCTTTCTTTTAAATGAGGGCCTTTAGGGCCCTCACTTACTTTTTATAATGTCCTCAAAAAATAACGCTGGTTTGAAGACTACACCTGCACGTTTTTTAACACCTTGTGATATCAGGTATCTATGAGCAGACATAGTTGCTCATTGAAATGGATAGGTGCTATATTCTTTAGTCTTACTGCTTCTGTTATCTCTATAGACCAGTGGTCCTCAAAGAAGCATCATCAGATTCATCACATTGCTGGGCTCTACCCCCAAGTTTCTGATTCAGTGGATTTGAGTCGGAGTGCAAGAATTTGCATTTCTAACACATTTCCAGGTAATGCTGGTGCTGCTTGTCCAGGAACCACATTTTGAGAATCACCATTGTAGCTCGAAAACCTATGTTAAAGCACTTGTCCTTGAAAAACTTAGATGGGTTTTTCAAAGGAAAGAGAATTAAAAGTCCAACTCTCTGGAAACTCCAAAAAGGAAGCCATCTGTAGATTAATTCCCGTGGAAGGAGAAGTGGCCACTGCAAACATGCATGAGACCGGAGTAGATTTCTGTTGGCCGGCATTGCTGCTGAATCTTGTAGCATCGCAGAACCAGAGCTGCTACCAAGCATTCACCATGGGGAAAAGCGCTGTCCTGGGTTTTCAGTTCAGTTACATGTGATCTCTCAGAAATGCTTACAAAAAGCTATAGCAGAAAGACCTTGCATCCAGACAACACTGTCAGTCAATAGCACTGTTGGCTGCTATTCTGTTGGAAATAGATTGAAGCCTCCGTGTAAGTAAATAATGATATCCTGAGGCGGAGGAAGACTTTTCTAATCCCTAACAACGTCCTGTGGGACTTATTTAGAGTTTCATGGAGTCATAAGGTAGGTATTGCTGGGAATCAGTTCCAGATTTCCACAGGATTCTGTATCGTGAAAATTGCTATATGAAATGAACAATGAGTTGGTTCACAGCCACTTTGGGATGGATGGGTGAGAAATGTCATCACAATAGTTGTTTCCTAATTTACAAACCAGTAGGATTGATTTTTCTTGGAAAATCGGACATATATGTAGCTATAACTAGTCTGATATTTAGTCCTCCATTTTTAAAGAAGTACGAGTTAATGTCTACTATGTACAGTGCTTTGTGTGCTAGCATCAGTGGAGAATAGGTTTAGGCAATGTTGACACTATTTTATAAAATAATTATTAAAAATATTTATGGGGTGAAAATTCAAAACAAGTACTTTTCTGAGGTTGCAGATTTAACCTAAAATTAAATCCGTTGTTATTGCACTATGGCTAGAGGTGGTAATCAAACATTAAGTATATTTGTTTCATGGGGGGTCCCCAGTTACCACCAAAGTACCTTTAATCTCCAGTTTGAGGCCTATTCCTGTAATGTAACTCATGTGGTTCTTTTACGCTTTCCCCTTTCAACCCCAATAGATTCCTGTGGCTTTTGTGTTATATTTTTATAGTTCTGATCAAATAATTATTCCCATCCCATCTTGCTCATGCTTCTTTGCATCATCTCTTTTGTTATGGATTTAAACTTGCATGCACTCTCTCTTGTCTCCTCCCTACTAATCTTGCCCAAGAATTATCATACGGGTGAATAGAAGGTATTGACTGTTCAATATGTTTTCCGTGTATTGTCAACTGTGTTATTGCTGCCTCTCTCCAGTTTTTTGCTGCTAAAAAGCATGGAGGTGTTCATTTAAATCGCGGCTCCTGTCATGTCACAATGGAATAGATGCCTAGAATTGAGTGGATGCTTTGGGTAATACTGAAAGCTGTGTCTAACTTGTGTCAGCAGCAAAATGGAAAAGAATACAGAAATACCTCCTGAGAGGATACAAAAAAAGCCTCCTCAGAGTGGAACCATTTTCCCAGAAATATGAGGCTTGCTAATTTCTAGTGTCCAGGGACTTGTAATCATGGCGAATGAGCTTGAAGTATAAGATGCCATAGTTGTCATTCAAAGAATATTGGAAATCCAAGATATGTTCTCAATCAAAGTGCAAGCACAAACTGAGTTCATTTCTGAGGTCATTCCAGTATATCCTTCTCTGCTAGATGTCCATCAATATCATCTATTTCTTTCGAGCATATCTTAGTTTTGGGTCTTATGAAATATCATTGACGCGTATAGCCATTAAAAGGAGTGTTGAACATTATGACAAGGAAGGATGTTTCCGATATCTTGTTAAATGTAAATACAGTGTATATTATGTGATCCAATTTTGTTACACACACACACACA
Source organism: Pteropus medius (assembly GCF_902729225.1). Lineage (NCBI taxonomy): Eukaryota > Metazoa > Chordata > Mammalia > Chiroptera > Pteropodidae > Pteropus > Pteropus medius. The sequence goes on along the minus strand of NW_024347791.1, from coordinate 11,974,154 downwards.
CACACAATAAGAATATCACCAATGGTCATCATCACAATAATAATACCTAGGAACAAAGAATGATATTATATACACCAAAACATTAGCTGGGTATATCTCAGTGCTGGGATTACAGATGATTCTTATATTTTTCTTTATAGGCAGCTTTATTTTCACAATGAATGAAGACAATGCATATAATTTATTATAAATTAACCCACAAGCAATTTGACATTATACATGAAGGGCCCCCAGGGGATAGTACTTACATTAGAAACAAACAAACAGAACAAAAAGTCAATGTTACAATTACGATTTCATAATGTAAGTTTTCATAATGACCTACTAATTCTAAAGGTGAAAACAAGTTCTGATAGATTTCAAATTAGTTTAATTTTCATTGAGACTTTCAATGTTCCCATTCGGTGTTTCAGTGTGTTTTGCCTATGTCTAACACTATTTCCAGATAGTTTGGGAGGGGAAAAAAATTAAGATTTTTTTTTAAGGCAGTGTCATCACATTTTATTCTCATGTTTGAAAACAAAAACACTATTTTATCGTGCCCTTCTTTTATACATACATATGTGCTCTTCTTTTGATATATTTAAAGAATATTGTTTCTACTTCTCCTCATGCCGTTTTGCAAGTTGGATCTTTTTTTTACTTAGAATTTTTTTGATCTCCCTCCAAAAGCTTTATGACAGCTGAGTTTAAGTGGTTGCTTCAAGCTACAGAAGTCAAGATGAAATCGAATTATGCTTCTAGGCTTGGGATACCAAAATCAAGAAAAATTTTATTTATTATGATTAATTAATCCAGAAGCACAGTGGTAGTATTATGATTATATCGTGTCTGGCACTTGGCATATTTTCAGCTGACATTTACATGGTAAAAGAGAAAAAGGAATGGTAACTCTGTGCCTGGCAAACTGCTCCATAATAGATGGGCCCCGGGGATAGGGTGGGGGAGAAAAGAATAAACAAGAGATCAATGGGAAGAAATGATGTTATATATTGCATGTGGGGGTGGGGCTTTTTGAGATTCTTCTCACTATTGATTACCTCCTGGAAAATCCCATAATATGGGATAATGAATGGCTTACAAGTCAGAGTTACCCTCAATACTATTTTTACCATATGCCTCGATTTGTCATACATGGTGTTATAGTGAAAATTACTCACAATGATAGTGACATACACAAGTAAACAATAAAAATGTTTTCAGAATGCCAGTTGAGTCCCCTATACCTAAGGGACCAGCACCAGCCAGCCGAGGAGGAAAACTTCTCAAGGATGAGGAAGATGGAGAAAGACAGAGAGAGAAAGAAAGAGGGGGAGAGAGAGGAGCGAGAGTATTAGAAGGAGTGAACCCATTAACCACTGCTGTAATAATAGTGAATAATACACAGTTACAAAGTCTGGATGGCATGCAGCCATAAGCAACGGGTTTATCACACACCTGTGGGTCAGCTCTGCTCATCTCTGCTAGGCTTGTTCAGGCATATGCAAATCAGGGAGGGAAGTGGAGTCAGTTGCCCTAGCATGGCTGGGATCACCTGGGCTTCACTTCAAGATACGGCCAGGAGACTCTGCTCCCTGTCTTCCTTCGAGCAGCTGGCTAACTAAGGCATATTTTTCTCATGGCAAAGGCAGAGGCTTAAGAGAGAGCAAGCTCCACCACACCAATATATTTCAAGCCTAAGTGCCCATGACTACTGTAAATATCACAATGGTCAAAGGAAGTCACATAGTCTGAGCATTAGTGGGCCAGGGAAATAGGAGACCCTGGAGAGAGTAAAGAACTGTAAGCGATAACTCCATCATCAGAGGAGGTAAAGAAGAAGGAGATGTGAGAGTGAGAGAGACCTAGAAAAATAATTTCCTTCAGATCTTCCCCAACCCATGGCCAAGCAAATGAGCAACTCATATTGGTAGTGGTTTCAACCCCTCAAGGTATTGGGAGCTTCATTAGGATTTATTTTTAAGAATTCTTATTAAATAACATTGTGACTTTGGGGAACACATTCTGCTGTGGGTAACAACCCCATATTGGCAGCAACTTTCTTTCCAACATATTGGCATAAAGTTTGTTTCTGAACAGTGTAAGAGCAAGTTTCTTTTCTAGGGACCTGTGAATTTTCACTTTTCATTAATTTTAAATCACGTTGTCAGTGTGACAGCTCAGGGGCCTTACAATTGCAAACATCAGATAAGGCAAGTAGGTATAAGTCAGGTTGCTCTCAGAAATGCACTGTGCCTAAGTGCTATATACGGATGAGGATCCAAAATATACTTCCTGTATAAGAAAGCCAGTTAAAGACAAAGAACGCTTTAATTATTAAAGCATGTATAGGAACACTTCCAGAAGACTGGCCTTCTTAGCTGGTTCTGTATTCTTTTGTGTGACATTGTGCAAAGAAAATCCTTTATGCTCCTTAAGGAACCTCATATTCTATACTTGTAAAATGAGATTTTTAAAGCATGTGGCAAACTTTACCTATAAAACAGAAATATCTATAGTGAAATATTAAAGTCTATAATTTTTACAGAACCAAATGTGTTTTACTTTTAGGGTTTTACAAAAGCTCTGTGGCATAAGCATCCATTCCAACAGATATACGACTTCAAGACAATGTCAGGATCAGACCAATGCACTGGAACAGACAACTGATTTCTTTTGTCTGCCCAGCATTCTTTCCTTTGAACATTTGCTGCTTTTGTACTGTGGGAGTTTCTGGGAAAAGTCAGTCAGGGGACCATGCCCTTCCACCCTTACCAGCATGACTGAAATTCAAGACCATTTGACCCTAACTGGGGCAGTGAGACTCTCTCTTCCTTGAAATTTAACTCTCAAGCAGTGATAACCAGAGATGGAATCCTGTGAACATAATGCAGAGGGAGCTGAGCCGTCCAATGGTAGAGCACTAAAGAGTCTAAAGAGAGAGACAGAGCTCCTAAGTTCTATTACCTAGATCTAAAACTAACTGCCCTGGTTTTCACCTTTTTCAAGACTTAAGTGTTCCTTCTTGTGCACTCTCTCTTTCTAATAAATTGCTTTTTTGGTTATGTTAAACAGAGTCAATTTTTGTTGCTTGCAACCAAACAAAACATGTTTGATAATATGGACGGAATCAATTGGCCTCTATCCTACTCTCATTGTAATTAGAGAGACTTGAAAGCCAATATTCTCATTTCTTAGACTCCCTTGCAGCTAGGGTTCTGGATATAATTCAACTTCCACCCATTCGATGCATTTGTATAAGATTTAGGAGTCTGAAATGAGCCAGAGGTCAGTTTCTTATCCTTTTTTGGCTCTTTCTGTGAATGAACATAGTTGTGGAAATCTGAGATTTCTCTGCAGCAGTGTCCCACTGTCCACTGGATAGTTTCCTTGGTGATGAGAAGAAGTTGTGGTTGAGACGGCAGCAGCAGCAATGGCTATTTGCTCTAATTTCCTAATCCAGAAGCCATGGAAGCAGTAGCAACAGAGTGGCAGCAGGTTCTTGACTTAGGCATGACTCCGATGGTGACTCAGTGGTGCTAGCTGGTGAGTCAGTTCTGTATTATTCGGCAGTCACTTCTAGACATCCAGACTACAGCCTGATCCTTCCACACTTCTGATGATTTTGTCAGTACTTATTCTCTGCATTAAATTCTTTCTGCTTGTAAGTACCTGAAGTGGTCTCTCTTTCCTACATTGAACTTTGACTGACATAGAACCCTAATTGATACAAATATATAAATGACCTAGAAAAAGATCATGTGAGCCAAGTGGGTAGGAATATGAAAATAAAACTAGTGTAGTACAAAGGATGGCCAAATTAATTTTGTACTTGAATTTCTTCCTATCATCAACAGATATGTATGGATGTTATCAAGAATACAGGATCTATAAAAAGTTGCCAAATATAGATAAATGCTGGATCATAAGATTAAATTTTAGAAAGAATTAAAGAGATTTTCTTATAATAATTTCCATATGAAATTAATATAGCAGACAGTTTTTTAATTAAAAAGTCGATTCTAAAATATATTTGGAAAAATAAAGAACTAAGAAAAGCAAAGATACTTCTGAAGTACTAGTAGAATAAGATAAGGGGACTTGCCTTCCCAGATATCAATTTATTCTAAAGCAATGATAAAGAAGATAAAGTAATATTGTTACTTTAGGAAATCAACAGAATAGAATGGAATGTCCAGGAAGAGACTTGTACAATATGGAAACTTCATATATAACCAGGCTGGCAATGAGGACCAGTGGAGAAAGAGTGGACTAGTCTCTCTGATATGCTGAGAAAATTGGTTATAGAAAATTGAAAAAAAAAAAAAACCTACTTCACTTGATTTATACACACAACACACAGACATACATACAATTCAAAATGGTTTAGTGACATAGCTATGAATGACAGAACTTCAAAATTTTTAAACTTTGAGAAGAAAACAGAATAGCATTAAGACTTCTGGGTAGCATTGAATAGGGAAGACATTTTTAAACAAGATATAAAAATTAAAAAAAAACAAAACAGAAGATTGGCCTTGTCTTTGACTGCAGTTATTTCCTAAAAGACACAGAGATATAGTAAGACAAAAGTCAGATGCCTCAGAGATTGGTCCTTCTTGGTATTGCACACATGGCCACAGAGTCACATCCAAATAACTGGGACATAATGGGAACACAGTTAAGAACAAAAGAAGGTGTCATATAGAGCAGGTCTGAAAGTATGGGTGGCCAAGCAAGTGCCACAAAGGAAGATCTACAAGTACTACAGAAGAAGGTGGGGAAGGGGAGAAGAAAATTCAGTGCATATTCTCATCATATCAGATCTCATTTTAATGCCTTATTATTTCCATTTTCTATTAGATGATCCATAATGATAGGGCTTTATTGCTTTACTGACTAAAAGTTTTATTAAATGGAAACCCTGTAGAACACATAACATATCTAGATGTCTCTCAAACTGTGAGGCATTTAAAACTCTAAGATTATATTGATGTTTTTTGATCATTAGGTGTCTGTATTTTAATATAAGATGTATTAAAATACAATAGACTCTACTGCTATAGTAAGGGCCTATTGAAGAAACTGGTGAAAATCCTTTCCTTGGAATGAAAGGATTGTTATAAATAGGATGGAGAGGGGAATCATAAGGTGAGACACAGAAATTGAGAAATAAAAATGGCCACGCTTTCAGCTAGACTTCATAAACCAGAATAGCAAAAATCAAGTATTTGAAATGGAAAAAAAAAAAAGCATTACTTTTTATGGTACAGTAAAAATTCTTCTACAGGTAAAGAGACCATTTTAATAAAATGAAGATCTATCACAATAACAATTTAGAAACAGAATGACTGATTTTAAAAAAGCTCATGTTTTTTAAAAAAATGTGTTTCTTGGGTAGTGAACACACAATGCAATGTATTATTGAATTGTACACTTGAAACCTATATAATTTTATTAACCAATGTCACCCCAATAAATTTAATTTAAAAAATGTGTTTTTTAAAACTATATAAACAAAACCGCCCATAGACTAATAATACCTCAGAACAAGAATAGGTATTTTGCTTTTTAGTTAACATTTTTAAGAAGCTGGGGAACAACTTTCTCAGAGTTATTGACATATTAGATTAAAAACGCAAATTAAAGGGAATAATCTCTTAAAAGGAGGCATCTAATAAACCTTACCCAACAATGTAAATCACATAGGTCTCAAAATTAGTAGACCTGAGTTCCAATAATTGATGTTGAGACTTTGGACAAATCTCCCAACTTTCTTACATTTTTATTTTCTTGCCTGGAAAAGGAGGGTATTGTACAAATTGATATTGACAAGAAAACTAAAAATTCAGACAAGTAGAAAGTCAGGCATTGAGCAACAGGAGAGTTCTAGATGTTGCGTATAACAGAAGACCAGAGAGGAAAAGTTAAGAGCACCACAGAGCTCCACTTTTAAATAGGCTGGGTATCTAGCAAGCTAAAAAGACAGGTGGCATCCAAGACAGGAAAACATTAACTAAAGTTAGTGAGACTGAGATGGTGACCGAATCTCCTGAATAAGATAAAAGTCCAGGGTGCACACAGCGGCCTAAGAACTAGGCTGCTTTCACCGAAAGGATACATGTGCTGTTGAGTGTGGAGCCAATGACATTAGTGTTTGGAATTAGGACATCCCGGTCTCAGAGATGGGGGCGAAGAACTCTATAGGAAGAAGAAAGCAGAAGCTGGGGAACCAGGAACCCAGATAGCACTGTGGTTTTCAAGACATCAAGTTTCTCACTGAAAATTAACCGACAGAAGAATAAAGATTTCATTAGCACTTTTGTAGAAACAGAAAACATAGTCCTAGACAGGCTATATGGCTGTCAGCCCAGAAATTTCACTGTAAATCATTTGGAAAATCATGTTTGTCAACAGAAAATTAAAATGCCTTTAATGGTAGTTGCTTAAATGTCATCTTGCGTTTTCACCACAATCTCCTTTCCTGGGGAGAAAATTTCAAATTTGTCATTATTATCCTCTCTTAGAAGTGGCTCATGGCAATTGTTGTATGAAATATAAACCGAAACACAACAATCAACATCCGAATGGGATGCCAGCATCGTATATGGAAGCAGCATGTAAACCACAGAGGGAGGAGGGTAGCAGCATATTTGTCAGGTCGCCAATAAAAGACAATGTCTAAATTCCCATAACTAGATCTGCCTTTAGAATATTTTATGTTTTCCAAATGAGACCTGGGGTTTTCTGGAATGATGAATAGTAACACCCTAAGCAGCAAAGTCTTAATCAGTACTACTTTGAAATTTGTAACTGAAAATTAATCAGATCGCTCTGTTGAGGTTAAGAACATGTTTATATGATACAGAGTTGCTCATTTCACACATGGAAAAATCCTAAGGACGTTAAGCGTCCTATTGAGCCATTTGTATTTTTAAATGGTTTATTTGGATTCAACTCCTCTCTACCTGGTTTACATGCTGTTGCTACTATATAAATTAATCTGTATATTCCCCTGCTCAGTTTTCAACACAATGTAGTGGAGTGGAAAGAATGTTGGATTATGTCTCCTTCTTTGCTATGAACTTGCAGAGAGCCACTGAGTTAGGCTTCTAAACTTTCTGAGACTCTTTCCCATTTGTAAGGATGTTCATACCCACTTCGTGGATATGACCAGTCTTGTCATTAAGAACAACCCAAGGGAAACTGTGTGCAAGGCCTGGTATTCTTTAATGTTAGTTTCCTTTCTTTGTCTACATGTGGCCCCACCCTACCTACTTAACCATATTTCCTACTCACTTACACCTATAACTTTGACTTCTTAATGTTCCTGCCTTGCTAATTGCCATTTCTCACCTTGTGTTATATTACCGTGGCCCTATCCCTTCTATTCGTCTTCCACGTCTGAAAGGCAAATATGTCTGCACATAAGCATCAACAAAATGGAAATGGATCATGTTATGTTTTTTTACTTCTACCTCTAACATCTTTTTTTACGTATTTATGTAGATAGTCATTCCTTAACTTGTGGGTTTCATGTGGAATGCACATAATAGACTTAACAAAAGTTCATCTGTGTAACATTTATTTTCAATTCTACAAATATTTATTTCTTACTATGTAGAGGATATAAAGTTGAGAAAGATCAATCTCTTCCCTTCTGGGCTCATTATTCCCTTAAGAAGAAATTTCTGTGATGCTGCATGTCATATTTTTCACTCAGCTAAGGTAGCTACTATGATATATATCTTGCTTCTTTATATTTGGTGAAATTCAGGTCATAGATAGTCTTTTGCATGTATTTTCAAGATAGTTAAGATGAGATTATGCAGTCAATGCTGTAAATAATATGATATGTGATGACTTTAAACAAGTTGCTATCGTTTTCCATCTAAGCTATCTAAAATTCATATTATAGGCAAAAATATTTTTTTTGTTTGCCAACAAATTATGGCTTGGTAATTGATTCATTAGGAGTTAAACAAAGGGCTTAGTGGTAGGGAGATGTAATCAGAACACAATCTCAAATGGTAAATTACGTTTATCAATCAAATAAAAAATGTTTAAATATTAGAATACGTGTCAATCCATGTAATTCTTGGCCTTCAGTCAATGGAAGGTAAATCTGGTTAACTATAAATATATTTTGTCAGTTTTGTTCACGTGGTTTACAAAGCTACTACCTTGATTTATTAGTTCTATGCTGGAGGCTAATCCTGTCCTCTTACAGAATATCTGCCTTGTATACCATTAAATAAACTTATTTATTATGTTCACTAAGAGGATCTTATTTCTTAGAAAATAAAAAAGAAGGAATGACATACTTCCTGGCAATATTTAGTGTGGGCTGATGTGGTAGGGAATTTTTATTAACTTCTTCTGGGTAGAAGAGGGATATACTCTCCTGTGTTAAAGAAAGTTACTTGGGGGTGATGGTCTTAGGCATTTCTAGTGGCCCACCTGAGAACCTGCTGAACATCATTACAAATCACAAGCTGGGGCTTGGGTTTTTCCAAGCTGGCTGCAGAGACAACTTGTCTAGGCTCCCAGCAAATAGCCACAGCCCACAGAGAATGTGTGTTTACCCAGACCTTTTCCATGGTTTACTTCTGAAAATTGGTTCAACCACATGGGAATCTAGTTAGACTCTTAGAATTACAATCTTTGACTGGCACGTAACCCAAACTTTTAAAATAGGATTTGGAAATCAGATTGGAGCTTTAAAATAAGGGAGAATAGTAATCTAAACCTCCATCAGGTGCACCTGAAATCCACCTTTTAAGTCATGGGTTCCCACCACCAAATCATCCATGTTTACTAAATGCAACAGCAGGAAGCAGAATTTCAGTCCTTATGCAGCTCACTTGGGAAATAAAGGTATGTGAAAACTTATCTTGTATAGGATCTCTATTAAACTAGACACATTCCACCTAGATGCTTAAAAGGATGAATTTTCATAGTATATGGTCAATTTTATAGTATGCACCTGTGGTATTTCATCCACGAACAAAGGTAAGTGCTATGGTTGATAAAATGAAGTGTAAAGTTTATAAATAAACTCTATCTTTAGGAATATTCAAACTATTACATCTGCATTTCTGAATACAAGAAAGGGACAATTAAGACTGATGCTTTATTTGAAAATGCATTGTTTTTCTTGTTAAGAATAAATCATTGTTACTAATAGAAAGAAAAAACCTACCCATAGTAGAAAGCTAGCACAATCTTACTATGCAATGAAGAACTTGCCTTTTCTAGTTCTAACATTCAGTAGCTGCAAGCAGATCATTGCCATAAAGAAGTATTTACCAATTTTAAAAGGTCTTGGCCCATCATAGCTAGTGTTAGATTTGGAATATAGTTTTTGTTGCCAAGGTGACAAACACTTATAAATATAACACATCTTCTAATGTGCTTTTAACTTGGTATTTTTATGGCTTTTAAATCAGATACCATTAGCAAATATATTAGGTAATTTAGCTGAAAGACCATTTTCCTCTAACACTTTTTGTTACATTTCCCCAGGTATTTCAGTAAATGTCTGTTGTGACATTCTACTCCTGCTAGGCTTCCAATGTAAGGGGATACATAAAGTACATTGGGTAAAGATTAACATATATTATCTTGCTTTTTTTGTATTGATCACTGAAAAATATATAAAAGAGAGTTAAATTTGTAGTCTCCTTGAAGAGTAATCATTGTTTCTATTGTTATTTTGGGGTCTACACCCCCTTCTCCCCTCAAATAACAACCTGGCTTTAAGATTCAAAACACAGAAGGGTTTTGGGGACAGCATGATAACTATATTATTAACACTCCCCAAAACCTCCACACCTAAATGCTTTCTCTTAGACATCAAAAAAGAAGGCAATAAGGAAAACAATTACAATAGACCATCTGGAGTCCTAGTATTTCCACGAGTCTCAGTTTATTGTGCAAACAATAAATCCAACAGCCCAGGCAGAGAAGGAATTAGCTATAAATGCATTCATTGGATTTTTAAAAGAAGGCTTTTGAGGTGGACATATTTGTCACAACAAAGATAAAATCAGATGAGACCTATTTGGTTCAAGCCCAAATTTGCATTTATTGTTACCTAGTCAGAAATTCTTCTTAGGAGATTGTCCATTCATTTATTTATTCTTTTTTCTTGTATTCATTCAACCATTTAAGCAGCATCAACCATGTTCAAAGCACTGGGAAGAGAGATGAGCAAGTCCCGGCCCCCAAGAATTTAATATCAGGAAAAAGCCAGGTAAATAAATGAAGTATTACAACACACCAAAAAGTGCTAAGGTAGAGATTGCAACAAAGAAGGGATCAGAGATAAGTCCCCAAAGAGGAAAGACTACCAATTGTTTTTAGAGAATCAAGATGGAAAAGAGGAACATATATTTTATTTAAATAGTAAAACGCTTGACGATTAATGTTTTGTATAGTAAATCCGGAATTGCTATTTCCATACTGTGTGATCCTGAGTACTTCTCCGTGCCTCAGTTACTCCTCCTATGTAATGTAGATAATTATCCTCGCCACCCGCAGAGCTCATTGAAGACTGCTGATAGGAATAATGGGATACCGGTGGTGACACTATTTGAATTCTTTGGAAAAGAAAGATGCTATGTAAACACACAGCATCCTTATTATTCCAAACGATAGCATTTTGGATAATTAGGGTAGGAGGTTGTACGTGTGTGTGGTTTGTTTCTTTATAGAAAGGTAAGTGCTAATGTTGAGTTTCTCTAATAACTTTGGAAGCAATTTTAATCCAGCAGATAAAACATAATAATCTTTAAAGTAAGTTAAATCCCTTTGTATTTCAGTAGATTTTGTTATTTACCAAGGTCTTAAGCAATTTGACCGCAGTTATGAAAATCAGTGCCCAGCAAGCCCAGCTCTCTCAGGGAGTATCTGAAAGACACTGCTGCGGACAGGCCAAAAGCTTCTTTACAACCGACCTGGGTAGGTGGGGGGTGGTGGTGATGGTGGTGTGTGTGTGTTGCGCATGCCTGAGCCTGGGGCTTGCCAGAAAGAGCCGGGAACGAGCTGAGACTGGCTAGCATACCTGAGGCAGCTGTTACACCGTGGCGCCTAGATTCTTCTCTCAGACTCCAGGGTGGTTCCCCTCCTACTCTTCCTCCCCCTCCCTCTCCCTCTCCCCTCTCTCCTAATCTCCCTTTTCCCTCCCTCTCCTCCTCTTCCTTTCCTCCTCCTCCTCCTCATTTTCCTCCTCCTTTCAGAGTCTCTCCAACTCTGTCTCTCACTGTCTTTCTTAATCCTCCCTGTGACTTGGTGGATGATTTGCATGCTCTGAGTCTGCACCTTATTCTGCTGCCAGACATTCTGGGACTGTAGGCTAGGGGAAGAACCCACACCGGTCAGGGCATGAAGTCTCAGAGTAAAAGGACCCTCGGCACTCTTGGGCGGTTCATCTTTCCTTTCACCCATTCATTCTCTCTCTGTCTCCCTTTTTCCCTCTTTCCCTCCCTCCCTTACCCTGGTCCTTTTCTCTCCCTTGCCCTCCATTCCTCTCCTCCTCCTTCTTTTTCTCTTTTTCTCTTCCCCACCCCCCCACCCCATTCTCACCTTGATTTTTGTGCTGGGGATTAGCTATGAATTACAAGGCAACAAGGGAAACTGACAGTTCACGGCAAAACTGCTCTTAGGTCCTGAAACTTGCTTTGGGCTCTGTTAACAATACATTATGTATTAACTCGACCTGGGATTTGCCAAGGCATTCCAGCCATCTATTAATAAAGGAGGCAGGCTATATTAAGAAGCCTGTATTAATGCCCCTTCTCCCCCTGGAAGGACTGCTGCTCAGAAGGCATCTCCAGGAGATGCCGAAGAGCAGCGAGGTTACATGATACATAGCTAAATAGCTGCAAGAATTTAAAAAAAAAAAAAAAAAAACTAGTCAAGAAAACTTAGTTTAATATGGCCTCTCATGGTTTGAGATAGTTTTCCACAGGCTGCCACTGGAATTGGACAGAACTAGTATAGCCAATGAGAATGAATTTTCCTAGGGAAAAATGCCGATCCTAAACCAGCATGAGAAAGGCAAAGAACTCTAAACCCCTGGAGGCCCCAACGTCCTTGACAAGGGTTAAAAGTATGTATCACCAATAGAAAGGCCAGTGATATTAATCCTAAGAGATGGTCTCTGGTTACATTTCTTAGACATGAGACCCACTGACAGAAAAGAGCAATTACTTATAGTCATATATTATTTTAAAATTTGACAAAGACCTCAATCATGGTGGATTATGTACATTTAATATCTCAATTAATAAGCCTTCTACAATAGTAACATGTCAACTTTGGTTCAAGAAATCCACTCCAGTTGATAGTCATCCAGGAAACGTCTTTCATGCCCACATATTAAATTTAATCTGCCACCCCTGTTTTATAAGACTTTGTATTCATCTGCTGAAGAAAAGATGCTTATTTTATCATTCCTACTTAACAGCTTGCTTAGCAAAACTGATAGGAGTTTAGAAGATATTCATCGAATGCCTATTTTTGTATATTTACAAAAGAGGTAGATTTAAGGGAGTTACCCAAAAGCAATATATTTTTTGTCCCACTGTTATCCTATTGGTCTTCCTTTCATTCAACAGATTTATCTGTCATGAAGAATTTAAGTTTCATATTTTCCTCTGTCAGTTGTGAAAAGGCCTGTCAGCTGGGGCTTACACTGCAGTTTGCCAAAAGACCTATAGCGCACAATGACAATACAATCTTATATTTGTGCTCCCAGTCTCCAGATAATCCCCCACTTTCCTCCTCCACAGCCCAGTTATGATCAGGCTTAAGTTGCATATTTCGTTTTTAGCCAGATTTTGTTGATAAATGCTATCAGCAAGACTGAAATGAAATACAGCAAGTTTAGCTCTTATTACCAGTGTAGAACATGCCTTGGTAGTTACGTGTGCGATACTGAGACAGTAGTTGTATAAAACCAGTTAATTCACAGAAACTAAATAAAGGAATGTTAATGGTATTAGCTCTTATCTGTTTAATGTTCTGAGGTCTTTTATTCATGCACCTGAAAATACAGACCTTTGATTAACATTCTAGGAGAAGTACCAGAGATATCAGGCCACTTCCTATATTGTTTTCAGTAGGGAAGTAGTTTTTAAAGAAAACTGTGCAAAATCTTAACATTATTTGATACCTTCAAATATAAGATACTTTATTTTTGCTATTTGTGATCTGAGTTCACAAATACCCCTAATCTGAGAAAGATGATTATTTCCCACAGTCATATAGAAGCTACCACATTCTCTTTAAGTGGAAATCATATAAATGGTTGGAGGCTTGCAAATCATTCTTTTTATAACCTACTGGTCAGCAGTAAAATTCAAAAGACTGATATATTAGAAAAATGCATCATTGCCTCAGCCAAGGAGAGGGAAGGGTTAATCATCATTCCTAGAACTCTGGAGTAGAACAAAAGCCTGCAGCCTGACACCAAAATAACATCACAATGAAAAGTGAAATTACTTCTAGGGCTAAATTGCTTCATTTGAAAATTGTAGTGATACTGAGAACAATTATGTCACTTAAACTTTCACAATTTTGTTTTTATAAATCAGTTATAAAACTATCGTGTGGTTTAAATGTAATTATTTAATAAGGGCATTTGTAATTGTCCAATATAATCAATTATGCTTCAGTCAGTTTCTTCTCTGCAACTATATTTTTGTTAGCGGCTGAGACATTCTTATGGTAATACATATACTTTTTGAAAAAACCAAATAAAATCATTATTTTCCAGAAAAGTTCTTCCCTCTCCACCCCTCACTCATCGCATAGCATGTCCCCAGACTGTAAACTGAGTCTCAGAATTCTTTCCCCCACTTCCCCCCTTGTCTTAGAAACTAAACATCTGAACAAGGCATGAGAAGGAAAAACACACTGCTAAGTAATAGGGGAAGTTAAAGTTGGTTCTTCAAGCCTCGTGATAGTGGTGTTAAATATGTTTGCCAAACTGAGACAGGGGTCATATCTGGGACCGTGGAGTGGTGCATGGGAGTTACCCAGCAGGAGCCACATAGTATTGGTGCCATAAGTCACAGATCATGACTTTGATTTTCTAAGAAGGAGGAGAGAGTAATCATTTGCTGAGTTTAGAAGTGCTTGGGCCTCCCAGAGGCTATAGGATTTTAGTTGCCATGTGGTACAATTTGTGGGCTCTTTGGTATACTTTGGACTGCCTGGAAAGCTATGTTTTCCTTTTAAATTTCAACTGAAGTCTCCACTAATGCCTTACTCCTGTGTTTTGCCTGGTTTATCCTGATCTCAGTACCTACCGGCTTGACCAAGAGGCTTCTCATGAAGCCAGGCTCTCAGGCTCTCAGGCTCTCTTTCATCTGTCCCCATCCTGTTTTCTTCTGTAGACACATTCTCCCTTCCCTTGACTCTTCTTTTCATTTCCTGTTTCTCTAAAGATTCTCACCACTTCATGAAAGATAGCAATCCTCTTCCTCTCTCTGCAGTGCATCCTGCCCTAAATGCAGCTGCTCCCACCTAAAAGCATTTCTTCATTTCAGATCTCTTTAAGAGAATGAGCCCTGCCAGTGACAAAATGTTTAACTTCAGCCGTGTGGATTTAATGGAAACTGGAGCAGGGATCCCAACAAAGCCCTCACCACACGGGACCCAGAGAATCTGTTGTTTCAAAACCCAAATCCAATAGTGTCACCTCCCAGCTTAAAAGCAGTCCATGGTGTTCCCTTACCTTTGGGTAAAAGGCAGACGGTTCCGTGTGCTCTAGCCGACCGAGTTCCTGAGTGTTCCTCATACCTTCTTTTCCTTCCCTCCTTGTTCCAGCCATACAGGCCTTCTTTCTTAACTGGCCACTTTCTCTTCTAGTCCAAGGTCTGTAAACCTGCCGCTCCCTTTGCTTGTGATGTTTTCCCAGCACCACCTCAACCCGAATCCCATATTCCTTACCAGGCTAGTGCATACGCAGTTCTCTTTCCCCTTTCAGACCAAGCCTCACTACTTCAGGAAAGCTAACACAGACGCCCCGAACCGAGAACGTGGTCTCCCTGTTCTATGTTTACAAGATGACGGACTTTTCCTTCAAAGTATTTATTACATTTGTAATGTTGTATTTATTTGCACTATTGTTTGATTATTATCCTATTCCAATAGCTGCTTCTAGAGAACAGGGACTTTGTTTTTGTTTTTCCTGGTATCTCTACTCTCAACAGGCACCCGGTTTATTTCTGTTGAAAGAATGAACTTTGGGGGGTGCGGAGAAATTTTGTAGCAAAAAATAAGGAAAGCAAATGTCCTAAACCTCAGTCAAGCAACAAAGTTTTGAGAGCACCCTCACTTGTGTTCATGGAAAAGTATACAATGACAAATTGAAAACAGCCTAAACATCCATGGAAGAACAGATAAGTAAATTGTTCTATGTTCACAAAACATAATACTATGCAGCGGTTAAAATTAATGAATGTCCACGAGACTAAATCTTCAAAACATATACATAAAGAAAATGAGCATAATAAAAAATATATGTTGGTTTATTTGCCCAGAGTCCATTGTCAGAAACAACAATAGTGATAACGCGAGTCAATATTAAGAATTGGGAATGAAATTTAGGAAGTGTGGGAAGACGAGCCTTTCAGAGTTCTTTCCTTCCTTTTCATGTCGTTCCCAGCCAGATTACAGTAACAGGAGTGTAATCAATCTCTGCTCTTTTTTTTTTTGGCCATATTGCTACTATTTGCTTTCTACTATTAAGGGTAGTCCTTAATTGTACTTGGGAATAAATGTATCTCTAAAGGGTAAAGATTAGAGAATCAAAATCATTTATTAATGGAAATAAAATGGAAATAAACTACAAAATAATAACAATATAAAAGAAAATCTATAATATGCAAAAATATCAAATTTTAATTCCTCTTTTGAAATATTCCACAGAGCTAAGTTTAAAAAACAACAGCAAGATATAAAAGATTTCAGAAGCCTAATAGAAAGTTGAAAATTAAGTGAAATAGTCAAGATTATCCAAGACTTGGCCCTCAGTTCTAGACTGTGAGACAGTCAACAATGAAGTATCTAATGCATTATACCCTTACTCATAATAAAAACTCTCTCTCTCTCTCGCCCCACCCCCACCTCTCGTTCTCTCTTATGGAATTGGGAAGTTTTAGAAGCCACTCTTTTCCAAAATATTTTCCTTGCTCATTTTGCTATTTTGCTATACTGGCTTCAAATCCACTTTCCTTATTGACTTTGAGTCAATGCATTGAAGAATACTCAAACCCATAGGATTTTAGAATGACAGAAAGGCCTTATTATTATTATTTTTTCTTTTTAGATTAGATGAGGAAACATATACTCAGAAAGTTAAGGTAACTTTTTAAGGCCACCATATAGCAGACTGGAAACCAGAACCCATGACTCCTCATTCCTGGCCCATATGCTTTCCAACATAGTACATTGCAATGTTGTGTCTGGGGGCCATGATATTAAAATTATATGATATTAAACCATTAACAGTTGTTAATGCTGTGGTTTGCATTTGTTTGGCCAGACAGTTACCCAGCTGATACTTGAGCAGAAAAGACAAAGGTAAAATCAGATGAGAAATTTTATAGACATACCGTGGAATACTGTTTAGCTTAAAATTCTGACACATGATACAACAAAAGAAATAAAATTCTGACACATAATGAACCTTGAGGAAATTATGCTAACCAGAATAAACCAGCTAAAAAGAACAATATTATAGGATTCCACTTATATGAGGTATCTAGAATAGTCAAATTTATAGAGATAGAAAGTAGAATGGTGATTTTCAGGGGCTGGGGGGCGTGGGGAATGGGTAGTTATTGTTTAATGATCATAGAGTTTAACTATGGAAGAGGAAGATTTCTGGAGATAGTGGTAATGGTTGCACAACAATGCGGATGTACTTAACACCATTGAACTGTACACTCGAAAATGGTTGAAGCAGTAAATTTGATGAGCTGTATATTTTACCATAATTTTTGAAAATGAAAATAATTAAGTGAGAAATCATGAATTATAGGATTCCAACCCAAGAAGTCATGTTTGGTGGGAATTCTAGGCATGTAGAGGTGTTCTGAAAATACTAGGTGCTTGAGGAGGTGCTGGGAGTGGGAGAGGGGAAAAGGGAAGAAAAGAAGAAGACCTATTGTCTAGACCAGCACTGCCCTGTAGAACTTTCTGTCATGGTGCAAAGATTCTATATCTGTGCTGTCAAGCATGGTAGCCAGTAGCCACTAGCCACATGTGACAATCAAGCACTTGCCTCTTTCTGTTTGCTACAGAAGTTTCCCATAATAATAATGATGAAATATCTCACTTTTATTATTATTTTCACATTACTCTAGTATATCAATAATCTTTGGAAACAAATGACGTAATTCTATTTATAGCATTCTGTTTGGGGTAGTTCGATCACTGAAAATGTCAAATCCTAGAAAATGTAGCATTCCTTTGTGAGCTGCACTTTTTTTCTAAACAGCACAAGAGTTGAAATGTGGCTAGTGCAACAGAGGAACTGAATTTTTAAATTAATTCGATTCTACTTAATTTGTATTTAAATAGCACAGGTCTAAGCTGTCTATTATTGCTGGTTCACTTAAAAGTACTTCTTTTTGTAATTCTGCTTCTTCTAGCTCACTTTCTATAAATTCAAACATCATGTACTTGTTCATTCAGTGACTGTTAGCAGATGTAGTGCCTCTCCTGTGTGCCATGCTCTTGTTAGGCAATAGGAACAAAAGGGAGCAAGAGGAATTCTCTACACTGAGGAGCCTAAATAAGTATAATCACTGTGATCAACAATGTGGCCATATGTCCTGAGGTGAAAGATGTTCATATCCTGTGACCCAGCCCTTTTACACTCCAGAGAAACCCTCATATGTCTTCAAGGAGACATGAATATTAACAATTTTAAAAGGCCTAAACATGAATGAAAAACAGATAAAACAGTCTCTGCTCATAAAACTATACAATGTAGTAGTTAAAATTAATGGAGTGCCACATCTACCTACGTGTAATTCCCAAAACACAATAGTGAGAAGAAAAAAAAAAGAAAAGGAAAAAGAAATTCAATTGCAGAATGATACACACAGGATGATATCATTTTTAAAAAACTTTTTTAAAAACTTTGCAAAGTTATTGTTTATGGATGCATACGTATGTTGTAAAACTAAAAACTTGTGGGCATGAGCGATAGTACATTCAGGATGGTGGATACTTATAGCAAAAGAAAGAATGTGATAGGAAAATGTACACAGAGGTCTGCAATATATCTGTAATATTCTATTTATTAAAAGAGATGTGAAGCAAACATGACAAAGCCAGAAGGTAGATTCATTGGTGCTCATTATATTTTTAACTATACTTTTGTGAATATTTAAATATTTCATGATAAAACAGATGCTAAGAAATGTCCTTGCTGTTAAGAAGCTCTTAAAGGGGTATCATAAGTACAAACAACAAAATTTTCACAGTGCATTAAAAGTAATAGGGCCATGTATAAGGTAGAAAGGTGAACACAGAGTAAGTTATAAGTAACTGTCTCAAGGCATCAAGAAAGACCTCACTAGGTGATTGCATTGTAGTTTATTCTCTGAGGGTATAAGAGTTTGGTGCCTTCAATGAATTGCAAGAAAAATTCTCATTGGAGCCTAGAACTTTCAGGGTAGAGGTGTGTGTGGTCAGGCTGGTACAACTGATTGTGATCAACTCAGGCTAGACTCTGCAATCCAAGCCAGGGCAATGGTATTGGGGGGTAGAGTTGGAGGGTGGTGGAATGGAACAGGGAGAGACTTAAACCAGGGAGACCTGTTAGAAAGCTCATTATTATTCAAGAGACCGGTGGTGAGAGCCTGGACTGAGGCAATAGCGATAAATACATAGAAGAGGATGATTAGGATGATGACACTGGAAACATCAGTAGGATTTGGTGACTGGTTGAATGAGTGAAACACACTCAGAATTTTCTCTAAGAGAGATCACATGTTAGGTCACAAATAAATCTTAACAAATTTAATGAGATTGAAATTCTACCAAGTATCGTTTACACATTTTTTACCACAATGAAATGAAACTATAAGTCAATACCAGAAGGAAAACTGAAAAATTTTAAAATATGTGAAAATTAAACAACATACTTTTGAAGGACCATTGGATCAAAGAAGAAATCAAAAAGAAAATTAGGAAATACCTGAGACAAATAAAAACAACAACGCAACATGCCAAAATTTATGGGATGCTGCAAAAGCAGTTCTGAGGGAAGTTTATTGCAACAAACATCTACATAAAAAAAAAATAATAATAACTCAAATCAACAGCCTAACTTTACACCTCAAAGAGCTAGAAAAGAACAAACTAAGCCCAAAGTCAGCAGAATGAAGGCAATCGCAAAGATTAGATCAGAAGTATACAAAATAGAAAAACAACAAAAATAATCAATGAAACTATGAGTTGGTTTTTCTAAAAGATAAACAAAATTGGCAAACCCTTAGACTGAGAAAAAAAGAGAATACTCAACTAAAAAAAATTAGAAATGTAAGAGAAGACATTACAACTTGCAGAAAGATGTTGCAGAAATAAAAAAGAATCATGAAAGACTATACTATGAACAATTATACACCCACAAACTGGGTAATCTAGAAGAAATGGATACATTCCTAGAAACATACAACCTATCAAGACTAAATCATGAATAAATAGAAAGTATGAAGAGACCTGTAACTAGTATGGTGATTGAATCAGTAATCGAAAACTTCTGAACAACAACAAAAAAAAGCATAGGCTTTACTGGTGAATTCTACCAAACATTTAAAGAAGAGTTAATGCCAGGCCTTCTCAAACTCTTCCAGAAAATTGAAGAAGAGGAATTACTTCTAAAATCATTTTATGAAACCAGCATTATCCTGCTAACAAAGCCAAAGACATCACAAGAAACTATAGGCCAATAATCCCAATGAACATAGATGCAAAAATCCTCAACAATATACTATACTAGCAAATGGAAATCAAAGGCATATTAAAAGGATTATAGACCATGACCAAATGGGATTTACCTCTGCTATGCAAGGATGGTTGAACATATGAAAATCAGCTTATCTGATGCACTACTTAACAGAATAAAGCATAAAAATCACATGGTCATCTCAATAGATGCAGAAAAAGCATTTGACAAAAATTCAACATCCTTTCATAATTAAAATCTCTCAACAAATTAGAGATAGAAGGAAGGTATCTTAACATCACTAAAGGCTATATCTATAAAGTCCATAGCTAACATCATATTCAATGGTGAAAAACTAAAAGCTTCTCTGCTAAGATTAGGAACAGGCAAGGATGCCCACTCTCATCAATTCTATTTAACAAAGCTCTGAAAGTCCTAGCCAGAGCAATTAGGCAAGGAAAATAAAAAGCATCTTAAATGGAAAGGAAGAAGTGATATTGTGCCTTTTTGCAAATGACACAATATTGTATATAGAAAATCCTAAAAACTCCATTAAAAAAACTGTTAGAACTAATAAATGAATTCAGTAAATATCCAAAATCAACATACAAAAATCAGTTGCATTTCTTTATATAAACAATGAACTATCTAAAAATGAAATTAGGAAAACAATGCTATTTATAATAGTATCAAAACCATAAAGTTAGGAATAAATTTAACCAAAGAAGTGAAAGATCTATACATTAAAAATTATAAGATTTTGATGAAAGAAATTGAAGAAATCATAAATAAATAGAAAGATATCCTGTGTTCATGGTAATAGAATTAATATTGTTAAAATGACTATCCCACTCAAAGTATTCTATAGATTCAGTGCATTACCTATCAAAATTCCAATGGCATTTTTCACAAAAATATAAAAAGCAATTCTCAGATTATATAGAACCACAAAAGACCTCAAATAGCCAAAGCAACCGTGAGAAAGAAGAACAAGCTAGAAGCATTATACTTCCTGATTTTAAAATATATTACAAAGCTACAGTAATCAAAACGGTATGGCATAAAGACATACATGAAGACCAATGTAATGGAATAGAGGGTCCAGAAATAAATCCATGCATATATGATCAACTGATTTTCTGCAAGGGAGCCAAAAATCACAGTGAGGAAAGGTAGTCTTTTCAACAAATGATGTTGGGAAAACTTGATATCCACATGCAAAAGAGTGAAACTGATCCTTTACCTTAAACCATACATAAAAATCAACTCAAAATAGATTAAAGACTTTAATATAAGACCTAAAATTATAAAACTCCTAGAAGAAAACATAAAGTAAAAAGCTTCATGACATTGGTCTGGTAATGATTTAATGGATATGATACCAAAATCACAGGCAATCAAAACAAAAATATACAAATGGGAATATATTAAACCAGAAAGCTGCACAGCAAAGGAAACAATCAACAGTGTGAAAAAGCAACTTTCAAAATGGGAGAAATAATTGAAAACCACATATCTGATAAAGGGTTAATATTCAAAATATATAGGGAACTTTTACAGCTCAATAGCAAAAAAAAAAAAATCTAATAAACCAATTTTTAAAATGGGCTGAGGACTTGAACAGATATTTCTCCAAAGAAAATATACAAATGTCCAACAAGTATAAGAAAAAATGCTCAATATCACTAACTATCAGGGAAATCCTAATCAATACCATAATGAGATATCACTTCCCACCTGTTAAGATGACTATTATTAAAACCAAACAAAAAAAGACAACTGTTGCTGAGAATGTTGTTGGAAATGCAAAATAGTGCAGCTGCTATGGAAAACAGTATAGAAATTCCTCCAAAAATTAAAAATAGAACTACTGTATAATCCATCAATCCCTCCTGGATATTTATCCAAAAGAAATGAAATCAGGATCTCGAAGAGATACTACTACTCTTACGGTTATTGCAGCACTATTCATAGTAGCCAAGATATGGAAACAACTTAAATATCCATTGAAAATCGAATAAAGAAAATGAGATATATACACATACAATAAAATACTATTCAGCCTTTAAAACGAAAGTAATTCTCCAATATTCAACAACATGAAAAAACCTTGACATCATATAAGTGAAATCAGCTGGTCACAGACTTATGACTCCATTTATATGAGGTATGTAAAAGAGCCAAATTCATAGAATCAAAAAGTAGAGTGGTGGTTGCCAGGGGCTGGGGGAAGGGTGAAGAGTGGGTCACTAATTAGCAGCCCTAAAGTTTCAGTTAAAGAAGATGATTATCTGCTTTATTACATTGCACCCATAGTCAACAGTACTGTTGACTTGAAAATTATTTAAAAATTTAAGAGGCTAGATCTCATGTTAAGTGTTCTTACCACAATAAAATAAATTTTTTTAAAAGTATAATGTTGGTAAAGTATTTAGGATACATTAAGTACTTAATAAATATTAGTGTCTTGTCCTTTTCTTTGTTCTTATCATGGCTAATGCCTAGACTTGCCTGCGAACATTTTATTTAAGTAAATTGCTTTTTCCCAAAAGTAAACAAAGTGC
Source organism: Pteropus medius (assembly GCF_902729225.1). Classification (NCBI taxonomy): domain Eukaryota; kingdom Metazoa; phylum Chordata; class Mammalia; order Chiroptera; family Pteropodidae; genus Pteropus; species Pteropus medius. The sequence continues at coordinate 11,951,639 of NW_024347791.1, read as the reverse complement.
TCTTAACCACGGAAGTTCTAGATTCCTTGAAAGCAGGAACTTTACCCTTACCAAGTATATATTGGACATTTACTATTTGCCTAATAAGCTATAGATTGCCAATAGCATGTAGCATAATGCTAGTACATAGTAGATGTCCAATAAATAAAGGCCTCCCGAATTGAAGTGAATTGCAGCACAACTAATAAAAACAAGCATAAAATGCTTTATACTTTAGGTTGATATATAATCACTTTGTAACAACCTTGTTAAGCCTAACAGCATCCACAGGCAATAAGCACATTATTTTATAAGGAAAGGGAAAGAATTATAACAGTTATTGTTCAAGTTCACAGAAGAAAAAAAAAATCATTTTAGAGCCAGAAATAGACAGCAGTTAATCTAACTGTCAGTAAATATGGGGAAATCTCCCAGTGGTATTTCAGTTATGGGCCCAGTGAGGCATGAACAGACCATCTCTTAGGATTTCTAATGCAAAAGAACAAACATAAAAATAGAAGACTGCCTTTCATATAGTTAGTCCCAAGTTCTCTAATCATATTCCAAGCAGCAACCAGAGTAGAGTGCCTCGGGTCAAGTAGAAAGTGTGTTTGGCTCAGAGGGATCCTGTCGAAGTTCAAAGGAATGGGCTGTACAAATTATGAAATGGGTCCATATCTTTGGGGATTTTTTAATGACTGTTCTGGAAAATAAGCTGATAGCATAAAGGGTCACCAAATAGAAAGGTGATCTGATTTGATTTTTATCTTTGGGACTTTCTGCTTGGATTGATTATGAAAAAGGCAGAGTTTAAGCCAGAGTCTAGGGTGAACCAAGACCTCCCACCCTAGGGAATAATGAATTTTGCCAGTAAGCACTCAGAAATGAGGTTGGTAAATTGGTAAAAATCTGGTTATCAAACTAGCTAATTGGAATATGAGGGAGAGATGAGAAGATAGCAAAGTAAAAAAGAGGTGGCTACATGGGGCAGAGTTGGAGACAGAAATATCCTTTCTGGAATGGATAGAGTAGGAGGGGTAGAGTCCTGTCCCTCTTTAGGCTATGATGCCCTAGTTTGTAAAATATATATGTTATAAATGCATATATACAGAAGACATCTGTAAAATTATTTCTACTTCAAAAAAACCTGTTGCTCTGAGATATGAAGGTGCCAGTTGTGCCTGAAGGATGGAAGGAAAGGCAATTACATAGTGAATAAGTAAAGGTCAAAAATCTGAAAAGTCAAGAGGTTAGTTATAGGCAACAGGAGGGACTTCTCCCAGGAAGCAGATTACACAAGTAATCCTTGTGTTATGGGTTGAACTGTGTCCCCCAAAATATCTCTCTTAAGCCCTAACCCATGATACCTATAAATGTGACCTTATTTGGAAATAGGATCTTTGTACATGTAATCAAGTTAAAATGAGGTCATAATGGATTAAGGTGGGCCCTAATCCAATGACTGGTGTCCTTACAAGAAGAGAGAAACTTGAACACACAGCTAGAGATAGGGGAGAAGGCCATGTGAAGATGGAGGCAGAGATTGCAATTATGTAACTACAAACAAGGAATATCGAAGTGCCAGCATCCACCAGAAGCTAGAAAGAGGCAAAGAAAGATTCTTCCATGGAAACTTCAGGGGAAGCATGGAACTTGCAACACCTTGATTTTGGACTTCTAGACTCTGTAACTGTGAGAGAACAAATTCCTGTTGTTTAAACTATCCAGTTTGTGGTACTATGTTACAGTAGCCTTAAGAAACTAATACGCCTTGCTATCTGAAGATGACTTTCAATTTTGTGGTTCCTGGTTTTATGAGTCAACTGAGAAAGCTGGCCTTCACATTCCAGGTCCTCAGTTGAGACTCTGGCATTACACTCCTTCAAGCCCACTCTTTTATCACTAGCCCAAAAATTCCTTGGTGAAACAAGGTTTGACGAGCATAGTAGCCATGGAAGTCCACCAGTATGACTGGAAAACTGGCTTGGCCTCCTGAGTTCTGAGGGCCAAGATTTTTCTCCTTCAGAGCCAAGAATACCTGTACCTCAAATTCTTTTCAATTTCACTAGTGTAAGAGGTAGATGTATCGTCTTTGGCCAAGCAGAAGAGTAAGTACTGAGTAAGTAGTAGACCTTTTGGGTTTAGGGAAACCAGGAGATCAGTGGCTGTACTTTAGAGTCACTGAGATTGTAATAAACATCAATGTCTAGATTCTATCTGCAAAGATTAAACTCTACCTCCATCTTCACGTGACCTTCTCTCTTCTGCATAGATGTTAGTCCAAGTTTCCTTCTCCTTTTGGGAACACTAGTCATGGGACTGGTGCCCACTAGAATTCATTATGACTTCACCTTGATTACATCTGCTAAGTCCCTATTTCCAAAGAAGGGGTGCAGCTCAGGTATTTGCATTTTTAAAAAGCTATTTAGCATTCATCCAAGTTGAAAACTTGTATTGGGTGATAAGAAGGGGATCTATGATCAAGCCACCAAACTTCTTATGAGATCATATAGAAGGAAATTTATTAAGTTATTAGATTATTCCTGACAAAATTCCCTTGAAACCACTCTTTTTGTTTTAGACCTCATATCCAACTTTGCCCCAAACTTCTCCTCCTTCGTCTCCTACCCTCAGTCACCAAATCTTCTTGATTCTATTTTTAGATGTTTCTCAAATGCACCCTCTCCTCTCTATCCCTTTGGCCACTGCCTTAGCTCAATCTCTCACCACTTACTGGCTGGATTTCTGCATAGTAGCCTAACTTGACCTCCTTCCTATAACCTCCCTCACTACCACTTCATTTTTTAATTGCCACCAAAATGATTCTTTAAAATATAAGTGTTAATGTTTTACTCTCCTGCTTAAACCCATTTAATGGCTCCTTTTGCCTACAGTGTCAATTTTGGGCTGGTTACACGATAAATAGGACTCTCTACAGTCTGGCCATTGCCTCCTCTTCATTGTCTTTGTTGCCACTTGTCCCTTACATTTTATTTTTCATTTATAGTTCATAGTGGTATTTTAGGTCTCAACCTACTCATACACTATTGTTGCCTTTGCCCAGCAAGTCCCTCCCTAACCCTTCCTTTGGCCACCTAGAATACTAATATTCGTTTTCCAGAAACATCTTCTTGACACCTACTCCTACTTGCTTTTCTGTTGTATCACCTTTATGCTTTATACATGTTTTTATTATTGTCTCTTTGTACTGCTTAACCTAATTTTTAAAGGTCAGTGTCACCTTCTCAGTGGTGAAATTCTTGAGATGACTTCTGAGTCTTTCCTCTGAAATCTTAGCCTCTGGAACAATAGCTGCTATATGGTGAGCCTTCAGTATATGTTGGGTAATGAATGAAAGAACTAAGAAATGAATAAATGCATTTTTCTCCTGGAAAATAACTATAAATCAACCCATGAGCTTGATCTTTATACCTAAAAGGAGTGAGAGGTTTTGGGAGTGAGAAAGCACTTAGGAAGAGAATATTTTACTTGGAGAGAAGGATGATATTTGTTTAGACAAACTGAGCTAAGGAGGGAAATAAAAAGTTATTATTTTATTGTCAAGAAATGTAAAACTGGTGGGTATTAGTGTAGAAAATACTTGGTTTATCAACTTGCTCTTGCAGATATCAGTTGTGTTTGTTTTTGTTTTTCCCAAATGGGTATATAAGCTGGGACTCTCCCCATTCAATCAGAATATTTTATTGGACAACTCTGTCATTCCAAGGGATAACCACCTTCCCATAAATAAAAGATGTTCTTGTAAATATTCAAGTAGCTATGGTCACCTGAAATAAGGCTTAGCGTGGTAGGAAATAAATTATTTAGTGAATCCATTAAAACCTGTCTGAACAAGGAATATCCTTGAGATATCTAGGTAAAGCTAACTGAAAAGAAGGCATTTTGATTATTAAATCTATGATAATTGTGGTTTATTGTCACTAGATATTTGATAGAGATTGAAGAAGGTATGAATTCTCATAGCCCAATATACCTTTTATTTGAAGGCTTTACCACAGTTCTACATTTTCATTATAAATTGCATTTGATTAATACATATGTTCCCAGCTCTGTATGAGGACAGAGATTCACATATCTGGTTTTGCTTATTCATGTATCTATAGTATTTAATATAGTACCCAGTATATGGTAAATACTCTATTTATCAAATGAATGTGTCAAATGAATAGTCTGGTCTTTTAAACACTGCCTCTGGATTGATTACACAATGAACATGTCCCCTAATCTTACAGCATCTTATAGACCTAAACCTGATCCAGGAAGACCCTGGAATCTTTTCTCCATTCTCTGCCTAGTTCATGCTAGTCAAGCTTATAAAAGGATATGAAACTGTTGATTCTAAAGCTTGAGATATATAAGATCATAAAGTAAAATCATGCCGAGCAGGGTGAGCAGCATGTTCAACACCTGCTAGATAAATTATCAAGCTACTGGATCCTAGTTGCCAAGAGTGTATTTTTCCAGTTTATCATTCTATTATTCAAGGATAAAGTTATGGAAAAAAATTAGTTAAAAGGTTGAAAATAAGTTATATTCTGGGTTAAGACTGCTCATGCTACCAGGTTAGAACTGTAGATTTTTACCAAGAAGAAGTATTGCAGATGGTGATGAAAAAGGAATGAGGCAGAGGCATGGTTTCTTAGATCTTCAGATGCAGCAGGCCTTGGACTACTAAGAAAATGCACAATTCATCTTATGCTTAGGAGTGTAATCATGGTGAAATATGAGACAGGAATTGTTCGCGTTAGTTGATGAAATCCAGAACTTGCTGGAGCACCTTAGACCTTAAGTCAGAGGAAGGAAGGATCTTGTGGGATCTAACTGGATGCCCAGCAGGCTGATGTTGTGTCCTGGAAATTGGACTTTTGTCTGGCCAAGTAAACACCTCTCCAACAACCTACCTTGTAACTTGTACTGCTGGAGTCTGGCCCAAACTATTCATACATGCACGATGTACAAGGCCAGAGCTTGTGAGTATATCAAGGTAATATCAAAAGGATCTTTCATAAACTATTGAAAGGAGGCCAGTCTATTGCATCATTCTTAACGGCTTTCTACTCATAATAACTGTACCATGTCCAAAGGTAGCTTTGTGCTCAGTCTCACTCTGGTTCAAACCAGTTTGTGTTCCCCCCAGAGGTCATTTGGTATAGACAATTAATGCACATTATTGGTCTACAAATTTTGGAGCATTAGATGGTGACGATGTTGAGAATCGGTAGTCTTACATAACCTCATTTGCTCACTTTTATATTACAAAAAAAGAATTGAAACCCAAGGAGGAAAGAGAGAAAGGGATATGGGCCTTCGCTGCAAATCTGCCTCAGTGAACTTCAGCAGATGCTTTGAAGCTGGCTTTTATTTTTCTGGTTAACTCTTGTTGGATGTTTATCCTGTTTTAAGGCATTCTACTAAGCTATTTAAATACATTACCTCATTTAATCTTTACAACATCTGAAGAATGTGTCACTAGTGGCCCCATTATACAGGTAAGGAAACTTTGAAATTTGCTAGTCAGTTATAGAATCAGTTTCACAGGGGATATTCAAGATCTGTTAGGATCCATATCAACCTCAGTGCCCTGGTTGTTGTAGAACATGATCTAGAATTTGTGACACATCTAGAATTAAGCCCAGAGCAGTTTTTGTGTGGTTAGGTGGGTCAACAATAGACCAGGGGGGAACTCAGGTCATGTTAGTAAAAGTGTTCACATGAAAGTCAGTTCTCAGGAATACCATGCCCTGAGATTCAAATTACCAAGTTAAGGGTTCAATTCTAAGGAAATCTGGGAAGAAAAGGAATTTGTGATACACTTCCTTCCTGTTGGTTCCTGATGATCATTGTTGGATTCTGATCTTAAAAGGCTAGCTAAATAAGGAGAATGTTTTCTATGGGGAAACAGAGATTTATGATTTAAATTACGCACAATCCAGGTCAATGTAGTCAAACTGTATAGTCTTTGGACCCTAAATCAGAATTTCCCCACCTCAGATCTTCCAAGTCAAAACCTCTGAGAATATCTTGTGGAAATATGGACAGAATAAAAGACAAGAGATGTGTTTATTCTCATTAGCATTCAAAATCCTTAAAAGCATCCAATCAACTATATGCCAATTTAGAAAATAAAGGCCAAGAGCATATTTTTAAAGTGATTCTATGGTTATGAGCATTGTGAATAAATGTGCTTATGGGAAAACCCATCATTTGTCTACTTTGTAAAGCTTATAGTTCTGAAGTGATTGACTGCCACTGCATTTTCTCCTTTTTTACTACAAATATGAACTGAATAATTAATGAATGAGGCTAATATAGGAAGCTGGTATGAGGTAGTTGAAAAGGAGGACTTAGATCAGTGGAATTATTAAGCCCATTAAGAGGCAAAGATTTCTGCAGGTTATAACTTACTTTGAAGCTCTCTTTTTGAAAATATCAAATCCAAGAAGTGTAAGAAGCATATGTTTGGAAGATGCTGGTGTTTACCTTAAGATTGAAGTTCCGGGGTTTGTTGTTTGTTGTTGTTGTTGTTTGCTCAAGTTGTGCCATGTCCAACTTCAGGGTTTATAAACAGACTGTAATTTGCTTCAGGGGCCCTCTCTTCAATCAGCGTATCTAGAAGAATTTAGATCCCTGGCTAGAAGAAGTCATTCTGCTTCTCAGACATCATTTTTAAAAAGTCAGAAATATTAGCTAAAGAGATGAGTTTGTCTATGCAGAATCATCACCTGCTGGCATATATTCAGAGAGATTGATTTGTAAATTAAAAGTAAATTTTGGAGCTATATAAAAAATTTAAAAAGATTAACAGTATTATCAGTCTGAGATTCATCTAAAAATGGTTATAAGCTCCTTTTGAACATCACATCATTTCAAAGGGACACTGGGCAAAAAGGTAAGTTGGGTCTATCAGCGATGGTATTATATGGAACAAATTGTTTCTTATTTTTTGTGATTGACCATCTAGAGCACTGGTTCTCAAGCTATTTTCCTTTGGAACATGCTGAACTTAGATTTTTCTACTTAGATTTTTCACTCCGAATGAAAAAAAATGACTCAAAATTTCTTCTTATTTACTAATATTGTTTATATGTTCATGAATGCTAATGGCCAAGAAATAAATGGACACATCAATAAATTAACAGATAAAATGTGGTATATATACAATGTAATATTATTAAGCCATGAGAAAGATGGAAATCCTGCCATTCGTGACAATATTGTTGTACCTTGAGAGCATTATGCTATGTGCATTATGTCAGAGAAAGACAAATAACTGTATGATGTCGCTTATATTTGGAATCTTAAAAAGCTGAACTCATAGAAACAGAATAGAATGGTGTTTGTCAGGGGCTGGGAGATGAGGAAAATGGGGAGATATTGGCGAAAGGATACAAACTTCCAGTTATAGAATGAATAAGTTCCAGGGGTCTAATGTGCAGCATGGTGACTATAGTTAACAATACTGTGTTGTATCCTTTAAAGCTGCTAAGAGAATAATTCTAAATGTGCTTATCCACCCCCCTACACACACACACAAAAGTTAATATGTGAGATAACTAACCTTATGGTGGTAATTACTTCACTATATATATGTGTATCAAAGATCTTAAACTTACACCATGTTATATGTCATTTACATCTCAATAAAGATAGGGGAAAAATAAATGAACATGTTGCAAAACATTAGAAACAGTTGATCCTTATGTGCCAGCGTGGCTTTTTTGACATGTGAGATCATTTTTCATCTACATAAAATGTTGTCATATCGTATGATAGGAAGAGTGTTCATGTGATAGAGTTATCTTCAGTAATAGGTAAGACGGTTCCTCAAAGAATGAAGATCACCTCCCATATCAAAACTTTGAGAATTACAGATTTTGTTACACACATGCCCTCTGACTCAGTTTTTCCACTTGTAAGTATTGATCATATCCACTGCACAAAAATATTTAAGTGTGCACGTGGTGCTTATTATAGCATTGTTTGTAATGTTAAAAAATTAGAAACAGCTCAAACATAAGGGAAGGTTTTGACAAATTTTAGAAATTCATATAGTAGTTTTACAAAACAAAATAGAACTATTTATATTGATATGAATGATCTTCAAGATATAAAGATAAATAAAAGCAAGCCAGAGAATAATTCATTTATATGATCTCATCTAATACATGGAGTAGGGGTGGGAGAAACGTGGTGTTAGAAAAAGGTCAGGAATAATCCACACCAGACTTGTAATACAGGTTGCTTCCAGGTGAGAGAGTGAAGTTGAAAGGGCAAAAGAGAACTTGAACTTTTTAATCTGTATACTCCTGTATTTTTTAAATGTGCTCATGAATCATTTGTATGCCTAAAAAATAACTTGCAAAAGAGAAATTATGTGCTGAAAAAAAGTACATGCAAAAAATTCCTTTCCTTTAGAATTTAGTGCCAGAAAAACTTTGCTTCAGAAAGGGATTTGTTTATATGCTTCTTCATTTCTAATGATAATATTCATGATGCTTCTCTTTGAATTCTGCCTTTCAGGAAACTCAGAATCAAAATTGATGCTCAGTCAGAACAGCCATACTAGCCTGTAGGGTTAGTATATTTGCTATTGCTTCTTTTCATGGATCCCATTTCTAATTCCTGGGTTTATTTTATCAAACTTATATGTGATCTTAGTTATAAGCCACTTCATATGTTTTAAGAAAGAAATGAGGAATACATAAATAAACAAATAACCTAAAAATTATTTTCATTGAATTTGAAAGTCATGTCATGTTTCAGAATTTCTGTTAGTGATAGTTTACTTGTACCCAAATGTAACTCAATTTTAGACATTCTCATTCTATAGTATGTAACTCACACCTTAAAAAAATAATCAGAGGGTTCCAGAACCTCAGAAAAATATATACAGTATTTAGCTTTTCTCCCTTTGTACTGTCTGAGAGAGTTGTTTAGATCTAGAGAGCCACCCGAGTTAATTATGCCCAAAGGAAGCCCAGATACCTCAGGGATTTAATGGCAGTGTGTCTATTTATTGACGTCCTCTGTGGGTGAAGTGAAATAGTCCCTTAAAGAATATTCAGTGGAAAGACCCCAATACAAATTTATACAAGCAAAAGAAAATACAGTCTATTTCAACTAGTAAGGCTTTAAAACTGTACATCACGAATCAAGAGTACAACCACAACTTTCCCCACCCGTTGTCCCACAGCAACACACACATACAGACTCTACAGCATCCTGCATTACAAGTCCCAAGCCTGACTCTATTCCTGGTTAAGAAAAAAAATTGATAATTTTTGGTACTTTTTACTGTGTTCTTTAAGTGTCTTTTTGAAACATTCTGCTGTGTTCCAGAAATAAACTGTCAGCTCCCTCTCATCCTGTTGAAACTACTCAGCCTTCAGTTCCCCACACAAACAAAACTATGAGAAGAGTATTTTGGACAAGCCTTTCCCCAACTAACAGCTTGAATGTGCTCTGGGAACACTAACATGATTTTTTAATTATCATTAATTATGCTTAGCTTCAACTATGAAAGAAATGGGGTTTCTTCAAACACCAATTAACAAAGCAAACCCCAATAAAGGGAAAATACTCTCTCCCCACTTCCAGCCTGCAACAGGAAATTCCCCCCTGCTGAGTTTCCCCCAAGGTCTCTATAAAGTCTTTCTGATGAACTTGTAGAGCCTTAATGAGAATGAATCAGCACAGATTTTCCATCATATAAACAGAAATATTTAATTTCATGAAAGGAGACAGCATGCTTGACTTTGCCCAGCCCACCACATAATATCTTCAGTTTCCCTCCTTTCTTGTGATTTATTTCTCATAGTATTTTCATTAGAGTAATTCCTCAAGGGTTTCCCAATCCTGAGGACTATACCCAAACGTCATAGGTGAAACAAAACTACTTAAGTCTTTACTTCATTGCTGACTCCATTTTCTTACTTGAAGCAGAGAAAAAATATTTGCCCTCTTAGTGTTTGCTCAGAATAACTTTTCCTGATTGGGCCACTCCCAGGATCCAGAAGGGCAATCGTATGCCAGACATGCTCGTCCCGGGGACAGAGCGACATATCCAAAGATCCCACTAAGAAAACATTCCTCATACCATGTGCAGAAAAAAAACACAAGATGTTATTCTGTGTACTACCCAAAAAGGGTTCTGTGGTCAAATAAATTGGGAAATGCTGCAAATCATATCCTTTTGGAGATTCACAAAACATGTTAGCATGTGAAAAGTAATGAAAAGCATTTTAATTAAAAAGAAAACCTAAGTAACTTTACTTAATTCTATTTATTTTTCCAACTAATTTGACCACAATGCCTTCATGGAACACTACATTCTACAAATCACTGGGGGGAGGGGGGGCGGGGGAGAAGGTAGGAAGGAAATGAATACTTAGTAAGCACCAACTATGTGCATTGATTTCTTTAAGTAAGTCCTCTTAACAACTCTATGTAATAAGTGTTACTATACCCATTTAACAGGTTAAAAAATACTTTGAGATTCACAGTATTTTTAAAGCATATCCAGTTTCACATATGCAGTATATAATAAAGAAATATATAATAAATTATAGAGCTAGTATTCAAATCCAGGTCTGTCTGACTTTAAGACCTGCGTTCTTTCTACTCTATTCCATTTACTATTTAACCTCCAAGCTATGTTTTTTTGTGGTGACCAAAATTCAACTTACCTCTTGCCCTATGTATTCACATATCGAGGTGGCAGGCTCTGTGAGACCAGAGAATGTGTTTATCTACGTCTCTCCGGTGCTCAGCACAGTGCCTGAAACACAACAGCTATTGATGGAACAAAAGAATGAATGTGGTATCAAGAACAAGTGAAGGTACTATGAGTTGTCCAGATGATGCTGTTATAACATGAACTAGAGAACTTTCCAGGGACAGTAACCTAGATGGTTGAGGATATTTGAAACTACATCACATTAGGAAAAATCATTCATTTTAACTGCTTAATTTGAGTTGGAGAAGTCTTCGCGGAGGGTGGCATAACGTGATGATGTCTTGACTACCTTAAAGATGGTACTAGAGTGTGAAAAATGAATTATTCAAGCAATAGGTGGAGTGAATCTATGACCTTCGGGATTCCATTCAGACCTGTAATTCTGTGAGCCTTGGGACTGTTAAAGACGCACAAAAGAATGGTGTAGTGCACAGTCACCAGTGATCAATCTTTTTCCTAGAGGCTCAACTCTAGAATGATATAGCTTGGAATTCCACTATTAGTCAAGGTTCTCCAACGAAACAGAATCAATAGGATATATATAGATATATAAAAGGAGTTTTATTGCGGGAAATCGAGGCTGAGATATGCCATAATATGCTCCCTGCAAGCTGAGGAACCCAGGAAAGCTGGTGGTGTAACTCAGTCGGAGTCCAAAGGCCTGAGACCCAGGAGAGCTGATAGTGTAACTCCTAGACCAAGTACAAAGGCCTGTGGAGGTAGAGTGGCTCTAGTGCAAGTTCGAGAGTTCAAAAACCCAAGAACCAGGAGTTCCGATGTCCAAGGGCAGGAGAAGTTGGACATCCTAGTTCAAGGAGAGAGAAAGAGAGAATTTGCCCTTTTTCCACCTTTTTGTTCTGTTTGGGCTCTCCACAGTTTCCATGATGCTGGCCCAAACTGCTTGAGGGTGGATCGTCGTCATTCAGTCTGGATTCAAACGATTATCTCTCCTGGTAACACCCTCACAGAGGTACCCAGATATAATGTTTTACCAGCTATCTGGACGTCCTTTAGCCCAATCAAGTTGACACATAAAATTAACCATCACATACCTATAGGATGTCCTGACGACTTATAAGTGTTGCCGAGAAAAAATGGGCCACCAACACAATAAGTTTTCAATCACATAAAAAGAGTCCCAGTGTTTTTAGGATGGAAAAACCAAAGCTTTACTGCATCATGATCTGCCATAGAATGCAATTTGACATAATATGGTAACATTTTTATAGGAACCCATCCAATGGGCCTTATTTATAAGTGCTAGAAGGAAGTTCATTATAGTATGTATCCCTACAAAAAGAGGTATTACAAGAACTTCCTTAACATCTGGGAAACCTTCTTGTACATTAATCCATTAGTTACAATATTTATAGAAAACATCCAAAAATTACAGAGAATTATATTGTATTTGCGTGCAGAGGAGTGCTTAGAAAGCTAAATATGAAGATAGTGACAGAGCTATGTTCTGACCCAGAAGAAAATAGGAAAACATGAAGGAATTGTATTAAATAAAAACACATTACATCTTTATTATGAGTGCATATATACAAACACTAGTGATATTTTAGCAAAGAATTTGAGAAAACCACCATAGGTCATAAAGAATAGCTGTGCGTATTGTGCGTATTTGTTCATGATTTTTTTAAAGACCAATGTGGAAATGTAAACATATCGACAAAATCAACTCCATCAGTTAAATTTCCCTATAATCTTATATAAACCATTTTTCACTCTGGTGTCAAAGCTAATAATGTCTAATTATTTACTGAGGTTTTCTCCCTTGTTCCTAATCCAATTAACTAGGACTAAAAACTATTTTAATACATCTGCTAGGGGAAGTATTGGAAAATGTCTGTATAAAAAATGGTTTGTATGTGTTAATTTTTTAAAAAAGCAAAAAGGAATATGTTTTAGATCACTTGGAAGTCATTTGAATAAATAACTGAATAGCAAAAATGTTTTGAGAGTCAACTACATGCAATGCACTTGCGGGACCTAGCAAAGAGTGATACACAGGTCTGTCTAGAAGAGCTCACTCTCCAGAGTGGGAGAGAGAACTTTTGGCAATAACGAGAATACAAAGTGGAAAGTAATAATCACAGCAAGAGAAGGAGAGATGAAATGTGGTGGATTTCAGAAGATGGTATTTATTTACCTATATAGTACATGAATCAGATCTACACTCAACAGACTATTGTGATTTCACCTTCCGTGACATCTGTCCAATACAAAAATTCTGACCAAATGTGCAGGATATCCATAAAGTCCAGAAACATAGATATTATTTTTTTCATTGTTTTACAGATTGAAAATATCCTTGATGACATTATGATTATTTATCTGTTTTCACATTGTATAGACACTCCGTAGATGCAAAAGCAAAACAACTTTGTGTGTAATCAATTCAAAATTATATGGAACAAGGGAGACTTGGAATCCTAGATAATTCCCACTGTTCAAAATTCATTTGCTAATAATAGGAATAGATTATAGAATGATTGTGGATGAAAACAGATGCCTTATAGCCTTTATAGTATATAATGGGCAAACATAAGTAAGAGAATAGACCCTGCTTTTATTCTAGATGCTATATGTTTTTCTAAATATGTTCATAAGAAGAAACCAGAGAGATAAATTACCTTTCAATGATTAGCATGTATGCTGTTTAATTGCCAGGAACTAATAAGCATTTTGAATCAAATAAGATGGAAGGTTCTTAACTCTTTAGCTTAATCTTATAATATATTTTAATAAACAAAATTTTTCTTTAAAGAATAATTTCTAAAATCATATAGCATAGGACAATTCTCTTTTTCTTCTTTTTTTCCTAAGACATAAGGTGACATATCCAAGTGCTTGTCCTTTATGAGATGTTTCTATGAGCATCAGAGCAGAAAACTCTAATATCTATTCATTCGTAATGTGTCATTCCAGTGTATTAAGGACAATTGACTTCACATGTCATAGACAATTAGAAAAGTTACTTTTAGTTCCAGATTTTTAAAGTACGGCACCTTATACTTTTAATGAGTACACATATGACGTCTTTCAATGTGTCTAAATACCTTTTCATCTCTCACTTTTATGGGGGGAGGGTAAGTTATCTCTATGGTCATTTAATGTAAAAGATTAATCAAATATATTTTTCTTATTTTAATCCTTTAGCTGAGATCATGCAATAGAATTTTACTATGTTTTTTCTTGTAAGCAAGAGAATTTATTTGCCTGAGATTCAGTAACCCAGAATGTTCTGTCCTTAGAAGTAACTTTTAGAGCCTCACCTGAGAAAACAAGAGTCAAATAAGGTATAGGTGAAAAAAATAGTAAGTCGATATGTCATGTTCAGACAGCAGGGAATAGTAGGTCTGTGAGTGTTGTACCTTTTAAGAGAGGCACAATAAATTCAGGTGTGAAGGGCCAGCTGGGTTCTGTACACTTATTAACAGCAGTTGGTAGGACCTGCCTGCTGATGAATTCTAGTGGGCTGAGCTGGAATCACCCAGATGTCTAGCCCTATGGACATGTGCGGATCAACACCTCAGGACTGAATTGGGCTTTTTCTGTCATTCAGACGCATAGGTGAGCACCATCCAAAGTTTTCACACACTCGTTAACAGAAGATAAATATTTAGGGCAGCACTTTCCAGGTAAGGTGTCTTCATCACAGGAAAACTTTCTAATACTTCTCTGGTGGAATCCTACCTCCAGAGACATCTTTGCACCAACCAATAATCAGCCTGTTAGGTTATAGGCTTTCTCAGACTAGACCTCTAAATAATATGAAGTATGACTGATTGTGGCTTGTTTTTTGAAGCAATGTTTTCCTCAGCTTCCTCGATGCCACACTGTCTTAGTTTTCCTCCAACTTCTGTGGCCTCTCTCCTGAGATTTCTGTGCATGTGCATCTTTCCCTGAGCAGCCTTTAAAAAGACACTGTGGACGTGTGGTGAGCTACAAATGATAGACTGGAAGAAAATAGACAGTACACCCACACTGGTGTGGGCGAAACTGCTAAAACAAATAGTACATCCTAAAAATGTATTGTAGCTCAAATATAATGATGATTATTTCTTGCTCACCTCACAGTTCAGAGTAGGGGTTCATGATTGGCAGACAGTTACCCCACATGGTTAATCAGGGATCCAGACTCCTTCTGTCTCATGGCTCCACCCTACCCATTGTCATCTGCACACACCCAGAAGAAGAGGGAAAAAAATGCAAATAGGAGGCATAGCACAGACATTTCGGCTCATAATCCAGTTCCTGGAACTTAGTCACATAATCACACAACTGCAAAGGAGACTAGAAAATGTGCTGTAGTCACATGCCCAAAGAAGCGGAGAGTGGATTTTAAGAGGCATCCAGAAGGCTATACAACAGCACATCACAATGAATCAGTATCATTTATATGGAAGAGCTTCTACAAATTCAGTAGAAAGAAACAAACACTAGGATTTATCGAGGTGATCATAAGTTATAGAAATGCCTAATCACTATGTTATACATTTGAAATTAATACAATATTGTATGTCAACTGCAATTGAAAAAAATTTTTTTAATTAAAAAAGAAATGTAACAAAAGAGTAACTTAATGACATACACATACATACACAAAAATATCACCAAAGCGGAAATGTGTGTCACCCATAAAGAGAAGTCCAACCTCACTAATTATCAGGGAAATGCCATTTAAATTAACAAATATGTGTTATTGTCAAATATTTGAAAAAGCAATAATACCAAGTGCTGGTGTGTATTCAGGGAAATGGACATTTTCATACATGTTGATGAAAGTGAAAATTACAATAATTTTTAAGGAAAATCGTCTGCCAACATATATTAAAATATAAACTTATGTTCTTTAATCAATAATTCAACTTCTGGGAAACTGCAGTGGATGCTGTGCTATACCCCTGTCTCCCCCTCCAGGACTGGAGCATTTGTTCACCCCGCTGCCAGCAGTGTTCTCTGCCGATGGCTCACCGCTATGTTCCTCTTCAGGAATTTTTCTCCAGAGAAAGAAGCTGCCTTACCCTAGGCCATGTCCCCTCCCTAGGGGAAGTTCACCTGTGATGAAGGGTATAATTGGGGATATCTCTCAAGGGCTGGCTCAGTGAGTTAAAAATACATGATTTCTCATAATGGTATCTACAAGGGTCATTACTTCAGAATTGCAAATGTTGGGGATAAATTTGTTTTATTAGAAAGTCAGTAACTCACAGAAAAAGATCTTTAGGTTTTATCTGTTTTAGAGACTATGATTAAATGAGTTACCCAGATTGTTTGGAGGGATTTTATTTGTTTTTTTATCTCAAGTTACAACGTTTTCTTCACTGTAACTGCTTATGTATGTTCAAGGCTTTATCTAGCTGCAGCAGAGAAAAATGTCAGTTTTGATTTTTCAACAATTTTCATCTATTACTAAGGTACAATTGGGCGCAGACAATTTGTTTGTACTTCAGCCTGCATAGTTCACGTACCAATATTTACTTCAATGTGCCCTATATAGTGGTTGTCATGGTTAATTTTATGTCAACTTGACTGCACCACGGGGTGCCCAGAATAAACATTATTTCCAGATGTATCTGTGACGGTGTTGGAATCAGTGGCTTCAGTAAACTAAATAGCCCTCCCCAATGTGGATGGGCAACATCCAAACTACTGAGGGTTACAATCGAACGAGAGGCAGAAGATGGAAGAATTCATCCCTTTTTCTTTTCACCTGCCTACTCGAGGTGGGACGCCAGTCCCCTCCTGCCCTTGGATTGAGATTTACACCATCGGCTCCCCTGGTTCTCGGGCCTTTGGGCTAGGGCTGGAATTACAGCACTGGCTTCCTTGGATCTCCAGTTTGCAGACAAGAGATCATCAGATTTATCAGGCTTCATAATCACATGGGCCAATTCTTCATAATAAATCTCTTCATATTATGTGAATAAACATATAATAGATTCTGTTTCTCTGGACCCTAATTCCGAGGTCTGCACTTGATTCTCAGACAACTTTGGGAAGTAGCTAAATGGTTATTAATGTGTCCATTTTACAGATAAAGAAACAGTTTAAGGAAGATTTTTTTTATCATTTAAATTTAGTTTCAGGAATCATGTATTTTAACTATTAGATACAACAGATTTTTTTTGGAACTTGTGATTTTTATTTTTTATTTTATTATTTTTTTAATTTAATTTTATTATTAGTTTCAAGTATACAGTACATTGGTTAGACATTTAACTGGAATTCAAACTGAAGTCTCTTACACCTAGAGTAGATGTATCCTCTTCAGGTACATTTTTCGTAAAGATCCACATAGGAAAGTTAAAGTTGCTTCCCTTTTATACTATTTCTTCCATTTCTTGAAAACCAGTAGTTATTCCAAGCAGGGATTTGCATCCAAGTTCATATCATTTTAAGGACCCTTGTTATGTACTTATCTCCACTGGGGAATGAAAATAACAGATGCTTCTTGAGCAGGGGCTACATCTTCTTACAAGTTTTACAATGAGTTCGGAACTTTTTAGCCATGTCTACATAGTAAAAATAAAACGTTTTCCCCATTAAAAGCAGTTGGAGTGTGTGTGTGTGTGTGTGTGTGAACACGCAAGCGCACATGTATGTGTCACCAAAATGGGTCAGCTCCTCCTGACCTTCTTAGCCATTTCTGAAACTGAAGAGCTCTTGCACACAACTCTCAGGGTGTACAGGCTACAGGACATCCCGGTACTGTGAGGTGCACCCGAAGGAATGCTCCATCTGTGTGAGATATGCTGCCCCAGGGTCCCAGCCCCTGTGGAATCCAGGCAAACCACACTGTGGGCATCTTTCCTCCTCTTGAGCATGCATCTGACAATGATCTTTCATTGTCATAATTGCTGAGGAAG
This sequence comes from Pteropus medius, assembly GCF_902729225.1. Classification (NCBI taxonomy): domain Eukaryota; kingdom Metazoa; phylum Chordata; class Mammalia; order Chiroptera; family Pteropodidae; genus Pteropus; species Pteropus medius. The sequence continues at coordinate 11,934,026 of NW_024347791.1, read as the reverse complement.
TAACCAAGGTGTGGCTTTAGAACAATCAGTTCTTTTCAGAATTGTAAAACTACTCTAAGGAAGCTTTAATTTTGGTCCCTAGAATTTAAAAAAAAATGTGGTTTCAAAAAGGCCTTTGTTCTGAATGTACTCTGCATCTCTCTTCTTGTGTTAGCCTGCCAGCAACTGCGTCTAGACCCATGAGGTAGGCATCCTGTGTAGTTGGTAATATGTAGCTTTTCAGCCACAACTATAGAATCCCACCTCTGATCATTTGATGTTTCATTTCATTTTGTTTACAGTCTTTGTAATGTGGCTTAGCATAGATTTAACTTTTACTTATTAAATTCCCTGCCAACAAAGGCAAGTAAAAAACAGATAATCCCAAATCTTTTCTTTTGAATCCTAGGTTGAAGATATAGATAGCATCAATGCCTTCAAGGTCTGTAGGTGCGTGAAGGTGCAGTCCCAGTGCACAAAGGACCCAGAGGGTAGTGTAAAACCTCCCATAAGTTTACTTGGTTTATACCAAGCTGGCCTCTGACAAGATCCCAGGTGCCCCATCTTCCCTGGTCTCCTCCCTTTCTCCCTTTCCTACTTGTCAGCCTTGGCCCATAATTGGTCCCTCATTTTTATCTCCATCCTACAGCTTCCTTAAATGCTCAAGACCATGGAGGGTCAGTGTTTCTGACTTCTTCCTGAAGGAAGTTGATGATACCACATAGTGTTGAGAATAGTGGTTCTGGAAACTTCAAATTACTCGGAGTAAAGGATTTACAAGATGAACCATTCTACTAACAATGATAGGCTCTCATAGGGATCACGTCCATGTACTACATGGATAACTTTAGCACTTGTGTCAAATATTATTCAGGATCTTGCTATCTATATATATGTAAATTATTAAGATGCATTGTTAACTTCAACTTGCTGGGGTTGTGAAGCCAGGCTCCTGGGTATTCAGTAGGTTCTTCCATGTTGATATTTTGGGACCATCCCTCTTTGCATCCCTGTTTGAAGAGACACAGTACCAGCTTTCCCCCTGGTATGATGAGAGATGAACTCTTCCTGTCAAACATATGACTCTTCGAAGGCAGGTGTGTTTTGACTGGAAAGAAGCACAGTCAGCAGAGCAGACTAAATGACTCCTGCTCACAGAGTGAGTGTAGGAAATGGGTGAAGGGTATAAGGAGGACATCCTGTCATACTCTTTTTTTTTTTTTGAGTCGCAGACTAACTACCTAACAATTACTGGTTTAAATTAAGTTTTTACTCCCCAACAGAAGAGATGGAGCAAGGAATTGTCAATAAAATATAAATTGAGACTGAAATCTGATGCCAGAGAAAAAGCAAATCAGATCACCTGCATTCTGAAAATCAAGTTGATCAGATTTTACAGTTTGTTCAGCAGTTTCCCAAGACCGAGTTTACTGTTTTTACAAAAAAAAAAAAAAAGGGAAAAAGGAGAGCAATCATCAAACAGGTTGAAATTGTGCAAAAATAGCAAGCAGATGAATATGAGTAAAAGAATCCCCTGGGGTCCTGCTCCAAATGCTCCCCAAACTGGGCCTCCTTCCCTTACTGCCTGATGGCAACAGAGAGTTCTGCTGACCTTGCTTCTTCCAGTCAAAACACACCTGCCTTCAAAGAGCCACATGTTTGACGGGAAGAGTGCATCCCTCACCATACCCGGAGGAAGGTCAATACTGTATGTCTCTTCAAACACAGTCGATAGGAGGGACAGTTCCAAAACATCAACGTGGAAGGACCTACTGGGTACCCAGGAGCCTTTCTACACAGCCCCAGCAAGTTGAAATTAAAAACTCATTTTAATAATTAAAACATATTTAGATGGCAAGATGCTGAATAATATTTGACACAAGTAGTAAAATTGGCCCTAGCGATTCTAGACATTTTAGGAAATTTGTTTCTTCCTGGAATCAGCATAAATATGTTGCCCATTAAAGTAAGATATGCCAAAATTGAAATAGAGAATATGCTTTTTAAAATAAGTTCTCATTTTGAGGGGTAGAATATTCATGACTTCTGGATGAAGAAATAACCATTCTCATTCTAGACTAAATGCTACAGGTCATTCTACTTAGAAAAAGGAACATTCCTCATGTTTCCTAGAGATCACAAAAGAAAATTAAAAGTGTGACAAATGTTTTGTGGCTGCTTTATGAATTAGTCTTTTAATGTTTAAAATCAAGTACAATAGATAAACTTCATAGCAGTACATTTTTCCCCAAAGGGGTCAGTGAAGATCTCTGTGGTTAGTGATATTTTTAATTTGGCTCTGGACTTTATCCAGGAAATTACTAATAATTACTAATTTTTGTAAGTTAATGAAAGGATGCAGTCTTTTTTCAGTGTCTCCTTTCACTTATGTAATTAATGATGTTGCTTTTTTACACGATTGAGTAAAGCTACAATACAGAACATGAATTAACTGAGAAAGCTTCTTTGTGCAGTCTTACAGAAATTAAGTGCAAATCCTAGTCATGCAATTGTCTTTTTAAAAAAAAAAAAACGATTTCTTCATCTTTTTTTTTTCATTTTTTGCTGCTTAGATTTATAGTAGACACTAGCAGAAAAGAGAAGCATTTAATGACATTGCTCTAAATGTAGTTTCCCACTGATTTGTTTGGACAATCATATTTACAAAAATATATCAATGAAATTTCTTTAGAGAGCCTTTTCATAGCGTTGGATTTAACCGAATTACAATAAGAGTAAAGCATCCATAGTATATTTTCTAATGCTGCCAAATCTTCTGCATGGTAAATTTAAGTAGCTCCTTAAAAATTTGTGAAGTCAGGTTTATTCAATAAAATCTCTAGTGCTTTTATTAGGTTGAATGGAAGTTTACGATTTGGAGAAGAACCTGCTAAGAATAACAAAGAATAAAGACTAATGTCTTGCATCAGAGAATGTTGTTCTCCCTTTTAGACTTTTTTGATAACTAGGAAAACATCATCATGAAAACACACAAGTAGTCTCACCTACAAATGGTATATGTTTCTGAGCATCTTATATTAAAGGCTGTTACAGAAACTTGACCATGCATTAGACTCTCCTCTCCCTTTTTGAGCTCCCTGCTATGTTGCTCTCTAGCATTTTTTCCTTCCTTTCTTCCTTCCTTCCTTCCTTCCTTCTCTACTTCTCTCCTTCCCTTCCTTGCTCTCCTATTTAAATTTTTTCTTTCCTTCCTATTATTATTATTATTATTATTATTATTATTATTAGCTTCACTTTTCATAGAGGAGAACTATTCCAGCCCTTGAAAACAGTTTGAAGCCAGTCATTTATTCCCAGTTTGGACATGAAGAAGGGATTCATTACTAGCTATTTAAAAATCACAGACACAGACTGTGGATTAGTGGTTACCAGAGGGAAGGTGAGGGAGGTAGACAGGAGTCAAAGAGGTCAAATATTTGGTGACAGTAGGAAATCTAACTATGTGTAGTGAACACACAATGCAATATATATACGACATACTGTTGAATTGCACACTTGAAACTTATTTGATTTTATTAATCAATGTTACCCCAATAATTTTTAATAAAAAATATATAATATACAAAAAATAATAAGTAAATAAATAGATAGATAGATAGATAGATAGATAGATAGATAGATAGATAGATAGATAGATAGATATAGATAGATAGATAGATAGATGATTCATAGAGGTCACCTTGAAATTGGTAAGAGGGACAGAGAGGTGAAACAGCCTAGTCCCACAACCATGTGTGGCAATGGAGGATTGGGAAGGCCATCTTGGCTGCAGAGCCCCTCACCATCCCTGGAGGAGTGAGAGATCCCATCGCCACACTGGGCTTCCCAGCTCAGGGTTCCAGGGCCAGGAAGAGAAGTCCCCACAACCTCTGGTTTGAACTAGTACAGAGTGTGCCTGAGTGAGTTGGAAGGCTGCAGGATTCACAGTCGTTTCTCTTAAAGGGACAGTGCCTGGACTTGCTCAGTGATGAACTCACTCTCTTTGAATTCCAGCACTGAGGCAGCTGCTCAAAGAGTGCCAGGGACACATAGGGAGACACTGAGTTGTCAGGCTTCTGGAAGAGGACAAGAGGGGCAACTTTCTCCTGAATAGAAGTGCTGGCAGTATCCATTGTTCATTTGTTGGGCCCTCCCCGATGCCAGCATGCAGACACAGGCATCCACCATTTCTGAGCCTCCATCAATTTGATTAACACAGGTCACTTTACCCAGGTAATTCCCTCAGATCCCACCTTTCTGCTTGTGGGACTACCCAAGTTGCCTCCAATGGTTTATTCCATATAAATGATCTGTCTTGGCTCATGCTGCAGACTTTCCTAAAATCTCTCAAAGGCTCACACAATCCAAAGAAGCAGCATCTGGCTTTGGCCTGCTCCGTACATCTTGCATCAAGGCCAACACTAGCAGCAGCCAGCCTCGGTTCATAGCTGGGCCTCTTAAGGCACCTCCAAGCCCAACACAGTGGCAGCCATCTTCAGACTACTTGGTGACTCTTACTAGGTGGCCCCGGAAGTGCACAGACTACAGCTGAACTTGGCCTGCAGCTGGGTCCCTCCCAGGAGGCCCTTGAGCCGGCACACTCAGTGGCCTGCTTCAACTGGCACCAAAGTGGGAATACCACCCAGGGCTGCATCAGTGGAGGACACATGCGAAGCATACACTGGGAAGGGACAAGAGCCCTGCTAAAGTGAATCCTGCTCTATAGGGTCAGCCCCTCACCGGCCAATCTTTACAACCAATGAGCCCAAGGGTCAGTCCCTTCCATTGACATGCAAACAGCAACCAAGGCTCAACTACAACAGGAGGGCACACACAATCCATACAAAGGGCATACCTTGAGCAACTTGCTCAGGTGACCAGGAAGACTGTGCTACTGGGCCCCACCGAACACCTACTACATAAAGCTACTCTGCTAAAACTGGGAGACTTAGGAACTCTACCTAATATATATAGAAACAAACACAGGAAGGCAGACAAAATGGGGAGACAAAGAAACATATCCCACATGAAAGAACAGAACAAAGCTCCAGAAAATAACTCAACAAAATGGAAACAAGCAATCTACCAGACACAGGGTTCAAAACACTGATTATAAGGATGCCCAATGAACTTAGGGGAAGAGTAGATGAACTCAGGGAGAACTTTAATGAGATACAAAACAGAAAAATGGAGATGGAAAACATAAAAAGGGAACCAGTCAGAAATGAAGAATACAATATCTGATATGAAGAGTACTTTAGAGGGAATCAACAGATTGGAAGAAGTGGAGAATTGAATCTGATTTAGAAGATGGGATAGCGGAGGACATCCAATCAGAACATCAACAGGAAAAAAGAATAAAAAAAATGAGGATAATTTAAGGGGCCTCTGGGACATCAAGCGTAACAACATTCACATCATAGAAGTAGAAGGAGAAGACAGAGAGTAAGAAATTGAAAACATATATTTTAGGAAATAATGATAGAAAACTTTCCTAACCTGGAGAAGGAAATAAACATACAACCCCAGGAAGCTCCAAGAGTCCCAAACAAGAAGAACTCAAAGAGGCCCACACAATACATATAATAATTAAAATGCCAAATGTTAAAGACAAAAAGAGAATCTTAAAAGCATCAAGAGAAAAGCAATTAGTTACCTACAAGGAAGCTCCCATAAGACTGTCAGCCGATTTCTCAGCAGAAACTTTGCAGGCCAGAACTTGGCACAAAAAATTCAAAGCAAGGACTACAACTAAGATTACTCTACCCAGCAAAACTATCATTTAGAATAGAAGGACAGATAAAGAGTCCTAGAGAAGAAAAAGCTAAAGTGGTTCATCACCACCAAGCCTGTGTTGGAGGGACTTTTTTAAGAAGATTAAAAAATATGTGTCAAAAATGAATAAAGAATGGCAGTAACTACATATCTATCAACAAGTACTTCAAATGAAAAAGAATTAAATGTTCTGATCAAAAGATAGGGTGGCTCAGGGAATGCAGTTAGCATTAATATGATGGTTAAGCAGAGGGCCAGGGAAGGGAGGGAGCAATTGGGGGAATCGTTTTATGAACAATATAGACGTCTAACCAATGTACTGTCTACTTGAAACTAATTTAAATAAATAAATTTATTTAAAAGAAAGATAAGGTGGCTGAATGGATAAGAATACAAGACCCTTACATATGCTGTCTACAAGAGACACACTTCAGATTAAGAGAAACACAAGGACTGAAAGTAAAGGAATGGAAAAAGATATTTCATGATGGACCCAGAGGGTATTGTGCTGAGTGAAGTAAGTCACATAGAGAAAGACAAATGCCATATGATTGTACATATATTTGGAATCTAAAGAACAAAATAAATAAAACAGAAACAAGCTCAGATACAGAGAACATTTCGAGGGTTACCATATGGGAGAAGGTTTAGGGGAGTTGGTGAAAAAAGGAGAAAGGATTAAGAAGTTCAAATTGGTAGTTACAAAATACACATGGCGATGTATAGCATAAAGTATATAGTCAATATTGTAATAACTATGTACGGTGTGAAATGAGTACTAGATTTATTGGAGTGTTCGCTTTGTGAGTTTTATAGATGTCTAATCACTATGTTGTATACCTGAAACTACTATAACGTTGTATGCCAATTATAATTAAAAAATAAAAAATATTTTAAAAATAAAAATAAAATCAGCCAAAAATTCAGTCTGAGATTAGGATGTTTGAGTTGTGATATTAGAGGGATTGGGTAAAAGTAACCCCAAAACTACTAAGCAGGTATCAAGAATTAAATTATTTGTCAAGTTGAGTACCGGGTACCTGGGATCACAGTCAGATATCAGGAGAAAGGAGTGATTAAGTGCAAAGCATTATACTACTACTAATACTAGCAAATGCTTAGACAGCACATATTATGTGCCAGGCACTGAGTATATATATTCATATTCCTTACAACAATGCCATGAGATAGATACAATTATGCCCATTTTACAGATTAAGAAATGAAAGCACAGAGGGGATAAGTAACTTGGCCAAGATTACGCATTAGTGTAAAGATTTAAGTGCAGGCATTCTGGCTTCAAAATTTAATTTTTTAATCTTTACAATATGCCATCCCTGTGGAGATTATTTTCTTCCAGTTCAGTATCTTTTAGTGGGACCACTCACTATTGGTGGAATTCCCCCAATAACATTTTGAAGGAGCTATTTATTAACCTCCATGACTGTCCATTCGATTAGTCAGTACAAGTTGTGAACGTAGCACAATCCCTACCCAACTCCAAGAAAACTAGTCTGGCCATCCACGCTCCATCCATCCTTCTATCCATCCATTCATCTTTTCGATCCACATGATTCTTACTATGGAACCTCCACCCGGCAACATTTTTATACAGGCAAAATCTAGTTAGGACAGACATTGAGGGCAGCCTTGAAGGGAAAAGACAACTAAGAGGGAAAGGTTCTGTAAAGAGAATTGTGCAGTTCCAGAAGAGTACAAGGAAGGAAGGAAGGAGGGTTTTGTGGCTTAGAATACTGGCTCTGGAATCCAGACAGACCTGGGTTTAAGTCTTGCTTCTGCCACTTCGTAGCTGCAAGATCATAGGCAAGATACTTAACTTTTCTAAGCCTGTCTTCTCAGCTCTCAAATAGGAATAGTTTTACATACCTTGTATTGTGAGAATTCAATGAAGCAATATCTGTCAGGTTCTTTGTAGCCCAATGCCAGGCACAAGGTGCTTAATAAACAAGACCTTAATACATATAGGTATGGACAGGTATGGATAATCTGAAGATTGGTTATCAGCCCTGGGAATTTCTTAATGGGAAGAAATGTCTGTTGTATCTATGACAGAATACTCATTACTCTTTGCCTATAGAGGTATTGAATTTTAAAATAATTTTAAAAATTAGCAAACTCTTATTCAGCTTACAAGATTTTCACTTTTCACCATACTTTTGAGGCTCCTTTTGAAAAGGAGCAATGCTCCTTATGCAACTCACACACGCATACACGCACACATACACACACACACACACACAATATTGGGACTAACCCCTTTGTAGCTTGGACCTCTTGCAAAGAAATATAAATAGCAGAATGTATGAAAAATGCTGGAGGTTAAGGCTGTGCCCCATTCCCCCAACCCACAGCCAATGCTAATGTACTTATGTTTGATACACACTTCAGTTAAGGCAGTAAACAAACTTCACAGCCCAAGAATAATTTTGGATTATTTATTTCAACGAACACATTCCCACTGGGTTCCTACTGATTGTGAATTAATTTCACTCATGTATTTCTCAAAGGGACTGTTTTATGAAATTATCATATGCAAATAGTTTCTAGCATATTTTTCCATTTTATTTATTTATTTTTTTATCTGCACCAGTTATTTTATGGAGTGTTTCTCCAGCAGCACACCAAAACTTGCTTTTCAGTCATTAGGCACAAAATAAAGACTTCTACACTTGGGGTTAGTTCACAGGTTTTGGAACTAGATGACTAATTTTCTTATTTTGGAATCTAAGAATCCGGAAGGATAAAGGTCTGTTCTTTGCATATTCATTTATGCCTGGTGACTCAGATAGGTACAGGGAGAAAAAAATCATCACGTGAAATAAATTGCAGTATTGTTAGTCTCAACATGCAAAGTTATTCTATGATACCTAATTTCAATCTGTTATGCCTAATTAAAGCAGTGATAAAATGAGAATAAAGAATCTGAATTTTAAATAAATTTTAAAATATATCAGGATTCTTAAAAAACATACTGGTAGAAAACTTCCAATTAAAACAAACCATCATGCTGAAAATAATCTTCAGAGTCACCCTTCAGACTGCTCAAGCTGGTCATCCTTCAGAATGCTCAAGCTGAACAATCTCACAGTGGACCGAGTAGTTGGTCTATTTTAAAGGTAACTCTGTTTTAAAGGCAGCAGATAGGACTCATGCTCCATGATACCTGAGGAGGTCTAAATGATGCGTTTCATACTCTTATCTTGTAAGGCTTGGAAAGCCTAGGACTTAGTCAATTACAAATTCAAATTTAATACAAAGATGGTCAAAATCTTCATGGTAGAAACTTTTGCTTCGATCAGATTTAAACTTGTAAGTGGCCAGGCTGTGTCAACTCATGATGGCACCTACCAAGAAAGATAGTTCTTGAGTTAAACAGGGCTCAAATGAGTGACAACAGCTTTTGCCAAAACATTTCCATAAGTAAAAAATTTAAATATGAAGAATGTTATTCATCAAAGTGCTAACAATTAGTTCCTTAGTAAACAAATATACCTATGTAAAATAATGACTCTAGTTTCCATGGATAGCCTAATGAAACCCAGAATCGCATGTTTAATTATTTGGTAAGTAGCAACACAGGGAATCAATCTATTCTTGATAGTGCCTTAACCTAAACCATGTTCACAACTACTAGACATTGTCCTCAAGTAAGTCGGCAGCTTAATTGTCCTTTATCTGCTCATGAGCTAAAAGACATAATAGAAGAGGACATAAACCAAAGAAAAAGGGTGCCAACCCACTATTCCTCCAACATCTTGGGAATCCTAGAGGTGAGCTAAGCCCAGACTGAAGTTTTATGTTTGCCTCAGTAGCTAGTCTGTGAATTATGGCCCGAGTGGAATCTCTTTATCCTGCTGCAGGCTATGTAAGAAATTTTAGTTTTCTTTAATGGAATAGATGTGGCTCAGAATCAGATGCACAAGATTCCTCCGGTTTTCTTTTCACCCCACCCCCCACCCCAACCCACAGAGTGCAGGTGAGAAAAAACATTTTTCATAAAATAGAAAGACTCTTCTAATAGGAAAGGTGCAGGCACTTTGGATCCTCAAAAGTGAGAGAACCCGAGACCAGGTGAAGTCCTAACTGGATTAATTAAGGTAAACAGCTCATTAGAGGCTTTTGAAGCCTTAGTGGATGGAGGGAACAAGAAACAAAGGTGAAGTAAGCCAAAATGGCAAGCTTTCTTGACAGGTTACTGCCTCAAGCCAAGAGGTATGAAGTTCTGCCAAAGAGAACAGAGAGTGGAAGATTTCAAACACTAAGAAGGGATTCAGAATATGTTCAGACTTAAGAAAGCAGGCCCAAAGTCTAGTGATAGAATATATTTGACCCATCTTGAATTGCTTACAATTTTTAAATACTGTTCTTTAATGTGCATTCCTTTTCACACATTAGGCTATTCAAAAAAATCATTCCAGGTGTTTATTTCTTTAACCAAAAGTCTGTATTTACTGAATTGCAGTAAACTAACAGCTATTCTTGGAAAAGTCTCACTAGTGGCTTTATGCAGCCATAACATAAGGCATATTACTCACTGGACAGGGCCTCTTGAACTGGAACATCGAAATGGGGAAGAACTGCCCAGCCTTTATCAGGATATTACTACACCTCTTCAGTAGGAAAGACCATACATACATGTCCATCCCAGAGAGAATCTCAGCATCACCCTGAGTTGGCACTGTCTCCTGGGGTCCAGGGAGGACACTGAGTTATGCCTTGGTTCAAAGCTTTATTGTCTTTCCACCCAAAACCACAAAGAGCTTATGTATTAAGTTCAACCACTTAAGCTTTTACTCTTGCCCCAGGTGAGGCATGTTGCATGGCTGTAACAGTTAAGTCACTTTCTTTATGCTCTACCAAGGAAACAGGAAATCATACATAACTCTGGTTATCTAGGCATTAAAGAAAAAGTATCTCAGACTATTTTCACATACCTAGTTCAGATGAGAAAAGACAGTCATAGCCATACAGGAATCTTAGCCAAAAGAAATCCAGAAGTAAAAATAGAATCAGGGAGGTGTCTAAGAAATACAGCGATAAGAAATCTGAATGTCATAAATATAGATGTACAAAAATGTTCATCGTTGTATCTTTTGTAATCATAAGAACTTGGAAACATCCTGAATATCTATCAACGTGGTTAAATAAATCTCACAGCATTTATACTGTGGGGTTCCATGAATTTCATAATAAATTACATAAAATAAAGGTATGTGGTTGGTAATGGAAAAATCCCTAATACATATTGCTAAACGAAAAAACAAATTATGAAGCAATACATATTTATATAATCACATTTATCTCAAAATCAAAATTAAGCATATATAGAAATAATATACATATATCCTTAAATACATTTTTAAAATAGTCTGAGAGATTATATACCAATCAGTAGTTACCTCTGAAGTGGAAAGTAAGATGGGGAATGAAGGAATAAAGAAAGACCTAGATTTTTTACTCCACTGATTTAGGCTTTTTAAAAATGTTTCTACAATAAACATGTATTATTCATATATTCTTATGTAAAAATTAATAAAAGTGAGGGCAGCAGCTTATCTATAGTACCCTAATTTCCTTGTCTATAGTATCCTATTTTTTTTCTTTTTTCCTCGCCCTATTATCTTCCTCTTATTCTCCTATCCTTGTATTGTAGCAGTTCCATCCTACAGAATTTTCGAATCCCATCCAATGAGTTTTTATAGATAGCTCTTCGTTTTTGTAACTTGGTGGAATCATGTTATACTTTTTAGGCCAGCAGAAGACTGATGGATTAATATATCAGGGTCTTAGTGGGTATATTAATTTGTCAGGGCTGCCATAACAAAATACCACCAAGTGGGTGACTCAAATGACACAAATTTATTCTCACAGTTCTGAAGCCTAGAAGTCCAAGATCAGGGTGTTGGTAGGTTTGGTTTCTTCTGAGGCCTCTCTCATTGGCTTGTAGATAACCATCTTCACCCTTTGTTCTTACATGGTTCATCCTCTGTGTAAGCCCATCCCCGGTGTCAATTTGTGTGTCCAAATTCTCTCTTCTTATAAAGAATCAAATAGGATTAATGCCTACTCTAACTGCCTCAGTTTAACATAATCATGTCTTTAAAGGCCCTACTTCCAAATACAGTTACATTCTGAGGGACCAGGACTTACGGCTTTGATATATGAATTTGGGGGGAGGAAGGACTCAAATTAGTCATAACAGTAGGCCTGGAGCTCAAAGTTTTTCTTAAGTGCTCCCACTTGTCCACTAGAAGAAACCATAGAGAACTCATTTTTTAAGTGCAGGTCTGTGTTCTTAAGAGAGAGTTTCTGGTCACCTCCAGGCCATTCCAGAGGAAAGAGCAAGCATGGTGAAATCAGTACTTTGAGGTCCCTCTCACTCAGCTGGCTGTCTCTCAGGGGAAGTGGTACAGCACACCATGCTGGAGAGAGGATGGGCTTTATTTAGACCACCCGCTCTGCCACTTACGAACCCTTCTCTTGACTCTAGTTTCCCATCAGTAATAGGGGGGCAATAATGCCTGCCTCAGGGTCAGGACTAGCTACATAATTTTCAACCCCAGGGCAAAATGGAATGTGGAGCCCTGGCTGGGGTGGGTATGTCAATCTCCCCAACCTGTGGTCAAATGGGCAACCTCCAAGTGATTGTAAGCTCTCTGCTAGAATACATGCATGCAGTACCTGGATCGGGGTGGGGAAAGGACCCCAGCCAGTCATCCTAATTGCACTATAGTGCTGCTACCAGCTACGACCTTACCCTGCACTAAGATGCCCCAGAGGAGCGCACCCTGGACACTGACCCTTCCCATGCTCATGCCCGAGTCCCAGCAGAGACAATGGCAACAATGGAAAACACACCTCTCTCCACTTGTCAACACAATTTGGTTGCCACCCCTGGAGGAGAGTAGCTTATTTTCTATGTGCAGGGAAGATATGGGGAGACAGAGGCCAGGCAAAGTGTGCATCTCCAGGTAGTGGGGAGTGTGGGGGGCCGAGAACCTGTCCAGGGAGTGTGGAGGTGGCAAGACATAGGACAGTATGTGGGCCAAGTTTTCAAGCCCCCAGTGCATGCTCCATTGTCCTATTGGACTTCACCTATAAAACACAAAATCAAAGACACAATTCTTAAGAATTTCATGACAGTAACTGCACAGCATTAAATCCTAAGTAAAAGGTCCTTCTGGGTGCAGTGTCCTGTGCAAATACACTGATCTTATAGACATGAAGCCATTTTGCTCATTGATAAGTAGCCTAAGAAAGGCCTATGGGGCACAGAGCCTGATACACAGTGTGTGTCCAGAAAGAGTTCTCTATTTCCATTCATTAAAAGAAGCTTAAAATCACTTGCATAATTCACTGCCTTCAGAGGACTCACGTCATTTGTCAAGATGAATTTATCAAAAGATCCAAACAAAAGTAAATTATGCCCTCTTGTCTTTCAAGACCCAGTTTAATTTACACTCACTCCAAGAAGCCCTTGCTGTTGGAATAACCTTTTCATCCTTTGAGTGGAAGTTCTCCAAGAAGTTTGCTTGTTCCTATATTAAACTCTGCCTTAGTCCAACCCAAGCATACATCTATACAATCCATCAGAAGGCCCTGGGAGACAGGTAAGCCTCATCTAATTGTGTGTCTTATATAATGCCTAGCGTGAAAATAAGTTTAGGGTTGACTTAAATTCAATGGAATTGAAATAAATTCGATTTATTCTAAGTAAACACTTTTCTAATTTCTGAGTTTCTCATTCTCAAATTTGGTTATACATTTTTTTAAGTAACACTAAGTGATCTGAAACAAGTATGGGAAAAAACCAAAGCTCTAAAAGGAGTTAAAACAAATTTGGGGTTTTACTTGAGATTTCAAGAAAAAAATTCTAGTTCAACATAAAAAATTTTCTTATCAAATAATATTAGCCAGATTAATAAATACATAAATTAAATTCCATAAACCCAAGATATTCAATGACATTTAAACAGTCAAATGACAAAGCTTTCGTTAAATTATTATTTAGGAAAAAAGTATCTATTCTAGAATACCTGTACTATCCTTAAAAAAATGCATTCATACAGACTTGAAGAGAATGCAGAAATATAAAAACAGGTTGATTTGCCAGAATGAAAGGGTTTTGGAAAAATTATTTGTTTTACTCTTAAGTGTTCAGTACATTTAGAAAGTAAACTAAAACACAAGGTTTTTACTCATACTGCTACTTACTTTAGTTCTCAAGTAGTTATTTCAAGAATACTGGTCCCAAGGGAAAGATGAGATTTTTTTTTTTTTTCGGCTAATCAAAATTAGTCACATTTGAAAACACAAGAACAATAAAATCCCCTACAAAATGATTTCCTAGTATTCTTACAACTAATCAATTTCTAAATTAAAGAACTTTCATGTTAGTTTCTTAAGAGGTGTGAGATTCCTATGAGCATTTTCACCTTTCGAAAAACACACTTTTGATATTTTATTCAAATTCCATTCATTACCCCCATATGCCAGGAGATGGATTTTCATGGAGTTTACTTCCTGCCAAAAGAGCATAAACTACCAGTTGTGGTATTCCCTAAATATGTGATTAGACATCATATCAGGAACACTTTTGTAGAGTTGTTTTTGGAAGATTTTGTTTAAGCAAGGGTCAGCCATTTATAAATATCCTCTAATTTATCATAGACCAGTTGATTCTATTAGTTTAGTCACCAAGCTTAAAGAAGTGGATTTCTTATAAGCCAAAAACGTTCCTTGTAGTTTGAGAGTCCTTTGGCTTATGTTAGCTTGTGGTCTCTGCTCCCATGAAGTTTTGGCAACCTTCACTTTTAAAAAATCTCAGAAGAAACCCACATCTGGATTCAATTGATTGGATTTTAACCAGCCTCCATTGCAATATGCAAATAATCATCCTCCTTTGGTGTATACTTCATGGCTGATAAAACTGAGGTGTCTTATTCTCAGAGCTCCAAATTTTTTCTCATTTTTTCCTTCCTCTGATAGTAAAATCTTTCAGACACATGTCTTCATCCAGAATGCAGCTCAAATGCCTGCCAATATTGCCTTTAAAAAGTAAATGCCATACTGCACAATAGATGACAAGCACGAGTGAAATTTCATTAACAAGTTTGCTTCATTGTGAGGCCGACTGATTTGTTCCAAACACTTCCATTCATGAGTGAAGAACAGTCTTAGAACACAGACACAACTCTTTCTACATATCTGTTTTCCTTACTAAATCCCCCCTCACTTTTATGCTGACCCATACTCTTTCCACTCACCCACTTGTCTAGAACATCAAAAAGTCTGCTTGTTTTGCAATTCTAGAGGTCATTAATCTCTCTCTTTCTCTAGCTCTTTGTTGCTTTCTACATTTTGCTTCAATGACTGGCTTACTTTTTGTTATCTCTCTTAATATGTCTAAAACATGGAGATTGTTTTTAATACTTGAAAAGTGATCCAGTATACCCAAAAAAGGTAAAGGAAAGATTTTTGGCAAAATTTCCAGAATGCCTGATATTACGAGTTTCCTAAAATCTGGAGCCAGTTGCAGACAGCTAATCAACATGATTATGTATCCTAATTTCAGTTCTAGATGTGAAACAATATGCCCATAAAAACGTTCCTGTCGATGGTCTCTGCATTGGCTAGTTCATTTGAGAATTCAGACTCAGATATATCATCTTATTAGTTTTGCTGACATTTATCCCCACCCCCATACTCCCAATTCCATTTCCATGTGAATTTAACACAGGTGCAGACTCAGACTTAACATAAGGGAGCAATTTTCTGATTCATTCGTGTAAGACCCCGAGGGGAAGAGAGAACAAGATGTACTAAGGCAATATTGCATTGTTAAAATATTAACTTCGCTTGTTTTTCTACTGAGGCAAGATTACCCATATCCAAATGCTTAGATACGTAAACCAGGCCTCACATACAGTTTCTCACCTTAATCACAGCGTGGTAGCATTTAAAAAAATTCCTTATGCTTTTTTTGGTGGTGGGAGTGGGGGTGTCAATTTGCATTGTTGTTTCATTGGGAGCAGGGATGCAACAGCAAAAATAGAGGATTACCCAATGCACACTCTTCTGCAAAAGCCACTCTTGTACTAAAAGGAAATGGCATGTTGAAACACATTTTTTATTATTATTTATAAAAATTCTTGGGTTTTATTAGTTCAGGGCTCAGTGAGTCTTCTAGCCAAACTGTACAGTTATTCACTGCCTAGAAACAGAAGGGAGGGAGAAACTAATTAGCATAGTTCTTACATCACCACTGGAAATCCTTTATTTGTCCTCAGGATCCACATCGCTGTGTCTGCTCAACACTGTTAAATATGACAAGGTCAGTAACCCTGTTTTTGTAACAATGAATGCTAATAAACTTGGGCCTCACACACATTGTCACTGTTTAACAGGGTCAACTGAGTTAACTCAGAACATTATGCATGTACAGTGCCAAGAAGACCCCATCAACAGTCAAATATACAGTGTTACCATATTAGCATAAGTAGTAGAGCAACAGATGGCCCAGCTATAAGCAAGTCAGATTTACCCAAAGACACTGCACCACAGTACAGCCATAACACAATGGCACAGAGGACACTGGACAGGGAAATGGTAGACCAATGTACGAGTCTCACCTCTGCCATTTTCCCTCTAAAAGCTCAGTTTCTGCAGCAATAGGATGAGAAGTCAGACCAGATGACTTCAAAATCCCCTATGACCCTAAGGTCATGATTCTAGGGCAGTCTAATACAGGATAAATGTATTGCCGGTATGAATTTCAATGGAAACATAGTTTTAATCAGTATGTTTTGTACTGAGTTTCTATTTTTATTTATTTGGCATTTGACAGAGAGGTACTTCCTCATTCTAGGAAGCTGAATTCTAGGAAGTCTGGTTACCTCCAGGGTTATGTGTGAGAATTTAGAAGTATTTCCAAGTTGGATAAAGTGATGACTGATGTGCAAGTTGGATAAAGTGATGACTGATGTGTTAAGGCTTGCAATATCATCAACACTTTGATACAAATCTACTTATCACTTTTCTTCTGAGAAACTCTGTTTACATTTCCAATAGGAGTTTTTGACTTCCTTTAGAACTCCCGTGAAATAAACATTATTCGATCCATTTTCCACATTGAGAAATGGAGTCACTTCTAGTTAAGTCAATATTAGGATAATTATAAAGCTTGATCAACAATTTTTTCACTATGTTGTTAAAATTTGCCTTTTTTCCTGTCATCACACACACACGAAAAAACAATTAATAAATATCAAGTTAATATTATTATAGAATAGAACTATGACAATTTCCTATAAAGAAGAAAACCCAATATTTATGAATATGAAACAAGTTTCTTTTGGTGGAAGGAGAGGAAACGAGAATAAAAGAAAAACTGTCTAATGGAAAAGTACTATAAAGTATTGTAGATGACATATAAATAAGACAAAAAGTATGAAAGAGTGTTGCTTTTAAATCCATTTTAACATAAATAGGCATCTTTGAAAACAATTTATTTTTAATGCAAATTGTTCTAATGTTATAGTACAAATTTCTTTATCATATTGGTTAAATTACGTCTTTTCAACTTTAATTTCTTATGTTAAATTGTAAATGTTTGTAACGGGCCTTCTAAATGCTTGATGCAGTGTCATTATTCTGCAGCAAAACAATTCTCAGATGTGCAACATTATTTTAAAATAAATCTCTCAAGATGAACATAGTTGCTGGAGTCCCTTGAAATGTATAGCATTTAAGAATAGACGTGTGTTTCCTCAGTGTGTTTCTTTGGTGCGGAGCTCTTCAAGGAAATTTTTGACTGCTGATGCAAACGTTAGTAAGCAATGCACTTGTTTGGTTAAGACTTTTAGCCTTGACCTCTGGCTTTAAACCCTTGTCCTTTATTAATCACGTGTTTCCTGAATCAAAGAGAATATTTTTGGAGGAGGAAAATTGTTCTGGGACTGAAAGAGTGTTCTATACCAAACAGACATGCCCAGATGACAAATAACCCCTGCATGATAGCGAGGGTTCATCCAGCTGGTCGGCCCCATGTTTTGTGATTGATGGTGTTGATGTTCTAAATAGGCCTAAGATGTGCCAAGTATAAGAGTCATAACAAAGTTCTTCAGATTTATACTGTAGATAGAAGGAGGAAGCGAGAAGGCATGTTCCCAGCACATGGCAATTCTAAGAATGGTGTCATGATTACAAGTAACCTTACAGAGTTTGTCTGGTTTCTTTCGAAGTTAAACAAAAAACTATTTGCTGGTCAGGAATGAATAGGGTCACATAAGGTCTGTCTGAACCTTACGATTACTAAAATGTTTCTCTGTAACTGGACACCCTCTGAAGCTAGGATAACATTACGGGGATCAATATACTGATTTTTTTCTTTACCATTTGAGGCTTTTGAGAAAATAAGAGTGGTTCTTTGCTTTAAAAAATAAAAGTGACATGACATATATTGAAACCATTAAATGTCTGAAATAAAAAACATTAAAGATTATTTAACCTAACCCTACTCTCTTTACATTTAGGAAAATTGAATAATTTTCTTTTTTAAATCAAGAGGAGTCACAAGAGCTCTATGCTATTTATTTTTTAAGGCATTTATAAACAATTCTTTAAAATCAGATAAGATATGAAAAAGCCAAAACACATATTTTGAACTTCTCAAGAAGAATGATAATGGTAGCTCTTACTATTTTAAAATGAATATTAAAAATAACGCATGTGCATAGGAATACTGCTATTTCATGAGACTTTCATTAATGAGAATTTATATCCTTATGTTTATAAAGCAGTTATTTTTGTGAACTTTCATAGGACTGAGGAAGTAGATCCTGATAAACAAACCCCCATTCCTCATCTCCTCTACAAAATTGCTTCTACTAAATTGATTCCATTGGGTGCTTTAAGGAACAGTTCTGGGAAAATTGTTCCTGGGATTGATATAAGCATGGTGTTCAAGACAATTTCTATGTAGACACTTTGAGACACTTCTTTCTAGTCTTAGAATGTGAAATAGTAGACAACGTATTTACATTTGTCATAAAGACCCGAAGACGTACATAACTGAGAGCATTCCTTCTTTGCATTGGTCATTGGAAAGCTTGGAACCTAACTTGAAATTTGTCTTTCACAATAAAATAGGGCTTAACAGTGAATGTTTTGGTTTCTACTTCATTCCATTAGCTGTTCCTGTCTTTTCATTGTTCATTTCTCACTAAAGTGTGTTATCCTGCTATATCTATCTTTATGATCTTTGTTTTCTAAGAATAAAAGAAGACAATTAATTAACGTTTTGGTTCCTTGTAAAAACATGCTTTTCCTCATCACCCTTCACAAATTCTAGAGGATCTTAGAAATGGGGAAACTAACAAAATGCAAAGCTTGTTGAATGGACATAAATAGTACTATGACTTAATGTGATGGAATGTTTACAATTAGAATTTTCAACTAATTAGATCATATGAGGTTTATGTTATCATTATTAGTGCTAGATTTCTATTTCCCAATTGAGGAAGGGCTTTCCAATCAGGGAAGCCAGTTAGATTTTGTCTTACCTAATATTTATAATGTTTAAACTATTATAAATGGGTATGAATATATCTAGAAAGCTAAAGTTAATAAATATTGTATACAAGTGAAGAAAATCAAATCATGTTATCATTACATTTGTATGACTCTTATATCAACGTTTGCCATATATTAGCAAAAATGTTAAAGAGATTGGGTAAATTATACTCATTTATTACGAAATCAGAAATCAACTTGGTAATATGACACATTTTGAAAGGCATGGTTTTTAAAGTGCTTCTGAACTGCTCAGTTCTGAAAAAAAATATTCACCAGATGCATGTAGAATCACCTAATTTTCCAAGATTAGCCTCTGATATATTTTGGTTACTATGCTAATATCATAATGTAGAAAATCTTTAAAACTGTAAGTTATGGAACAGTCTCTCAGAGGAAACATCCATAGTTTTAAGGATGAAATACTCTTCCTCACTTAAAGGAACAAAAGTGAAATTGTTCTCTCTATTGTAGTTTTAAAAAATATAATGTTACAATACTCTGTTTGGTTTTGTTTTCCTTTGGGGCACATTGCTGTTTCTGTTATTATGGTTGTTTTCGTTATCTTCAAAAGTACTTTATGTTTATCCATTAGGCTTCACTACTGCTGTCCAACGCTAGGAAATATCTAGTTTCTTATATCTAGTTAACGAATACATAAGTTAAGGCCCACATTTCAATTCTTTTATACCCATTACATAGCAAATATGGAATATAACTAAGAATAGAGTCTGTGATTATATGACTCAAGACACTTGGCTGTGACCACAGGCTTTTGTCTTCATGAAAGGTCAATTAGACCAAGCAAGGTAGGGGTTTTACCAACAGAAGAATTCTGTTACAAGTTCTATTCTGACTGGAGAAATTTTGAATCTCGGATTATTTTTAATACAGATAAAAGTGAAAATAAAGGCCCAAGAATCCTTTATGCTGTCTTTTGCTAAAAAATCATCGCACTGGCAAGATTGTGAGTTTAGTCACAGTTTGTCCCAGTATAACCTGTAGCTCCAGCCATAGAGTACTAAGCTTTTCCACCTCTAAGTATAAGAATTTTGACTGCTATATTCAGAGTTCATATATTTAGTTTCAGCAACAAATGACTTTGTTATAAAGATAACAGAAGTGTCCATCCTAAGGAATGAAAATTATGTATATGCTGTAGTATGTATAATATATATACACACATATTTATGAATAATTATTTTCAAATGCATTACTCGAGATGAGATTCTGATCATTCCAGTGCTCCTCTCCACTGAGGAAATGGTGAAACTCTTAGCTAGGGGTGGTTAAGGGGATTCTTTGGGATCCAAGTTCTCTTTTTCTATGGGTTCTGCTGATTTCTTATATCAGGGCTCTTGTGAATGTTGGTGGGTTTACTCAGTCACTGAAGCTTCAAGTTCCCTTGAAGCAGGAATTATCTATTTATTAATAGTATTCTTAAGGATGTTTGCTTCTTCCCAACTTCCTCAGAAAAATTCAGTCCTGGTTACATAACAGGCTGGGAATGCCTGCTCTCTCTGTTTGTTGCCTGGGTTTGCTCTGAGCACTGCTGGAACCACTTCCCTCTGTGTTCTCTGTGTGCCAAATGGAGGAGGTTCTATTTTGTACCTTTGGTGGGAGGCGGGCAGTGGGGAGTGGTTTCTAGAACAAAACTAAAATTCCACAAATACACATTTGATACCACCCCTCCCTACTATTATTTTAAATAAACACTACATCATGAAAATCTCCTTTAACATGATTAAATATGCATGGACCAGCTAATAGAGAACTCATAGATATTCCAGATTGGATTTTATTTTGCCGAAAGGTAAGTCTTTCATTCAAGTTACTCATTGATGTTGATAGAGCGGTTTCTGCTGTACCAAACATCTTACAGTTTCACGAAGGCACCTATGAAGTCTCCAGTCCCTTAGTTCTTAACCGTTCCCTCAGAGGTATCCTCCTCTGCTCCTAGCCTTTTATTTGTTTTCACTTCTTACTACTTACTATAACTTCAGTTATAGTAAGTGTACACTGTCTCCCTGAGCATTTTCCTCAGAGGCTCTCTACTATTATTCCAAAGGGCCTAAACTTCTTTTCTGTCTGTCAAAAATGGTTAATACATGAGTATTAACGTCCCTTTTTTATATAGTAATTGAAAGGTTGCCTGCTGTGTGCGAGACTGTTCTGCTAGCCTGGAACCCAACTGGACACAGCATTTTTCAGCCACCTGCCGGGAGAGACAGTGCACTCAGATAGAAGGTGAACTCTGTCACCCAACAGGCATTTGCCAGGGTCTGATTTCTGTGATTCAGGCATGTACCTTTTAAAGGCTCTTCATCCAACTACAAATCTTCCCTTCATTCATCCACTTGTTTGGAATCAGAAGATAGCACTTGGCACAAAGAGACACATTCCCTAATAATGTTTCATTCTTTTCTGTCAACCATCCTCTCTTTAATTCCCTGCATGTGGTGAGCTTACTCGAAAACCTCTGACTGTATACCCTGAGCCCATATCCTCGAGTCTTTGTGTCCCTTTTCACCATTATCACTTAGAGATTTTCTTTGTAATCTTGGTCAGCTCTATAGACTTGTCCTTTGTAATGGTCTGTATTTAACATCCTCTCCTTTCTGTAGCATCCTGTATGGTTTTCAAAACTTTTTGATTTTTGGCTTTGCTTTTGTGATTTTCTTATGGTTCTATTTTGCATTTGTTTAGATACTTCCAATCTGATTGACACATCTGTCAAGATCGGTTTTTTGAACCACTTTCTGCTCAGCTTCTAGGATTCATTTTGGCAGTACACTGTGGTTTATTTGTCTTTCTTGACTTTTTCTACAATCTAGACTACTGTAGATGATTAGTGTCACTTTCTCAGTGTGCTTTTCACAGCCATTGTAAGACTTGAGAACTCCTGCAAAGGTCTAAGATTTGTGCATCTGTAACTTTTAACTGCCTTAATGAATTTACAAGGTTTCTCTTCTCTACAGTGAATAAACTTGTTTTCTATGAAAACACTCAATATCACAATGGTTACCATGCTGTTTCCTTAACCGTATTTTTGATTAGTTTTAACTAACATGTCAATATGCTTGGCCCCTGTTCTCTATGCCTCTTTCTAAGATTTTTAAGTCATCTTTTTTGATTTTGTACTGGCTGTTCCCTCTGCCTGGAAAATCTTCCTCCAAATATACAATGGCTCCCTTTGTCACCTTATCCAATTCTCTGCCGAAATGTCATCTTCTGTGCGGGACGTAGCCTGACCCCTGTATTTAAAACATCTGTTCCTGAACTCGCCTCTTCCATTTACAGCTTAATATTTTCCACAGCACTTAACCATCTTCTAGCCTACTTTATTATTATGTATTACATTTTGTAACCCTCAACGCGCATGCGCTTGCACGCACGCGCATAGGCACACACGTAAGATCTATCAGGGCAGAGTTTTTGCCTGTTTTGCTCACTAATGCATCTTCAATTACTGGCACATAGAAAATTCGCAATAAATATTTGTAAAATGAAGAAAGTGTAAGAGGGAGGGAAAGAGGGATGGAAGGAGAGAAAAAGTTAATTTGTCATTAGCCAGGTGAGGAGAAGAAAAGGACAAGGAGGGCATCACTGGAAGAGCTGGTGACTCTGCAAAAGCCATTAAACTAGTACAGTGCAGAGTGTCACAAGGCGAGAGCACTGTGCTAAAGGAGAGTGCTGAAGCCAAATGGGAAGCAAGAATCGGCGTTCAATGCCACGCTAAAGAATTTAGTTTTTATCCTTAGGTTAAAAGTGTCTAAGTAGCTAAGAAACATGATGATATTTGTGTTTCATAAAGATCACCCACTCCGGTGTGGAGAGTGAATTGGGCGAAGGCAGTGGACTATTTAGGAGGCTAATTGTAATCTAATAACTGTTTATCTAAGCAGAAGTGATGATGACCTGAACTGAGACTACACAAGAGGGTACATTTCGGAAACATGTAGCAAACTCAGTAGTACTTTTATTAAATGTGAGAAGGGTAAGAAATTAAGAATGCCCCCCCACACACACACCCTGCCCACCCTTTAGATTCTTCCTTTTATTTCTGGGAAGGACAGGCCAGGTGAATGGCTTTAATGGAACAGGATGACTCTAATAGCAAGTTACTTTCAATGTCTTGAACACACAACTTTTTCATATCTCAGTTTCTTCATATGTTGGGGTAATTATGTCCAGAATATCCCTCCTACTCATTTTGTTAACTCTTATTTCTTTAAGTTTCAAGTCATAGATCCTGAATTAGCTTATAGATATTATGAAAAATACATTCAAAGAACTTGGTAACACCAGAAAAGGCAAAACGCGGGAACTGATAATGCAGTTATTGGATGGTTTGTGGAGATGGGGATTGATCTCACTTAAAAAACAGGTATTTTCCATACCAGCAGGAGATTGCTATCTCAGAAATATGTTATTGTAATATAAGTGGCCCACAGGGCCACTTACAATGTGTTTACACAGAACTCACTGAGTTTATAAAAATAAAAATATTAGCTCTGCACTGTCAATGCCAAATGTAAATACAATGAATCTGTGTGTCCCCTCAATATTTGACCTTGGGCAAGATTTTCAACCCATTCTGACATCTGACTTCTCATCAAAAGAACAAATTATTCCTCAAGACTAGGACTATTTCAGCTTCAAAAATCTAGGATTTTTCTTTTCTTTATCTGTGAAGCAGTCAGAGCAGGCATTATGCATACTTTACAGATAGAAAACCAAGACTCAGAGAGAAGGAGACTTTCATTTGGACAGACCTCAACAAGAGCCACCTCTCTCTACCCTGATACCTGCTCCCATGGGCCGCTCACCATCCAACTATTGCAACATTGAAAACAATCATATTTTTAAAACCATAAGGATAATTTTATTTAAATGATTGTTTTTTTATTTTGCCAGCACAAAAATAGCAAAGTTTTTCTTTTGCTCTTTTGCAACTAAAATAAATTTAAGTCAAGTTTCAGCCTGGAGGCTTTTTTTTTTGGCTGTTGCAAAATAGTGAAAAGTGTGTGTGTGGTTTTTTTAATAGAAACAGTAACTCAGAATTAATTACTGTAAGAGTTCGGATTCTTTTTTAAGAAATAAAAAAGTAAACTAGGTGTTTTTGTAGATATTTATGTGAAGGGGATCATTTAAAAGACTGCAAAAGAATGTTAAATATGAAGAGATGTTATAGAGTATTACTGGGTTATAAAGTGCCATCGTCATTTTTAAAATATGAGTTATACATGTTATGTTTTTAAAAACTTAAATCTGATTTGAAAGTATTATAATAAAAATCAGTATAATGACAGAAACCAAACCATAGATCCAGAAAGCTCAGAGAACAGTAGACAGGCAAATACCCAAAACTCTACACTTAGGAATATCATGTTCAAACTGCAGAAAATTAAAAACAAAAAGAAAATCTTAAAGGAAGTTGAGGAGGAAAAAACACCTTATATAGAGAGGAACAAGGATAAGACTTATATCAGACTTCCCTTTAGAAACCGTGCCAGTTGGAAAGAACAAAACCACCAACCTAAAATTCTGTATCCAGCAGAATTATTCTTCAAAGGTGAAAGAAAACTAAAGATTTGCACAGTCAAACAAAAATTGAAGCTATTTCTCCCCAATAGATCTGCCTGGAAAGAAACACTATAAAATATTCTTCAGAGAGAAGGAAAGTGATATAAGCCCAAAACTCAAATCTGCATAAAGAAAGAGTATTAGAGAAGGAATAAATGAACAGGCTTGTTGGTTCCCTTTTCTGAGGTACTGGAGCTATACTCAGATCCCAGGTCGCCCTATGCATGCTGAATAATACCGACGTGAGCACAATGGATTAGGAGCTTAAAAAGAAAGAGGAGATAACTCGCTTTCTTGACCCACAACTGCAAGCTCTGCTTTTGAGGATACAAAAATGAACATAATGAGCTCTCTGGATCAATAATGGGAGGAATCTACTGTAAAAGAAAATGGGAAAAACTGCAAATAAGAAGTGAAAAAATGGTACAAGCTATCTTCCTCTCAACTTTGTAGATGTAAATAATATACCTTATTGTGTCTTACGTAAATATGGAGCACTTTTATATGGTGTCACAATGCCAGTTAAGTTGTGGCATCATTTTGAGACCAATCATTCAGAGTTTAAACTACAAGAATTAAGTGTAGACTTTATAAACTCTTTAAAAGCCAAAAATTATTATAATTTTTCAAACTAGAAATTTAGGTCACTGAAGCATCTTATAGGTTTTAATTTCTAATAAGGTAAATATCAAGTGCTCTTACCCACATAAAGAAAAAACTTTTTTAAGAGTAAAGTGTTCTTGAAACCAAAAAGTGAGAAAACCATAGTGTTTTAGCCCTATTTGTGATAGATTCATTTCTTGCCATGACCCCATAAAGAGCCATTTTTACAGAATCCCAAACGCCTATACAAACAGAATCAATGATGGGAGAAATCTACTGTAGGGCCCAGGTTTTTGGACCTTCCAGCTAAGGAAGCTGGGTTTTGGTGACCTGAAGGACTGACTACAGTTAGCTTTTTTCCTCTTTGGCTTTTTGTCTATGTTATTTATTATTTTTTTCTTTTTCTCTCTCCCCTTTTTCTTTTTTCTTTTCTTTTTTCCTCTTTTTATTTAAACCACTTTATTAAGGTATGATCAACATACTGAAAACTGTGCATATTTAATGTATACAACTTGGCGAGTTTGGTTATAAGTATATACCTATACTTAGGTAGAAAATCTATATACTTAATAGAACTTAATTAGATATTAAGAACTTAATAATAATAGAACTAAATTATATTAATATAATTAATAGAACTTAATTATATCTATATAAATATGGCTGCAGAGCTGATAATGTGGTAGGATCACGATACTTTTTCTATAGAGCCCGATGTGATGACTACTACTGTGCTCCCACATTTCAATTGGAATGGATTTCTCATTTCTATGCTCTTCTAATTGCCTTTCCTATATCCCAAGATCCCAATCATACCTTCTCTTCAGTTGATTCTTTTTATTTCTTGTAGATCTTGTAGATTCTTTTAGATTTTGTAGATCTCCTCAGAGTCATTAATCCTCATATTCCAAGCTGGACAGTTGCTTTTAGGTCTGCTGCACAGCTGCCATTCTAGAATAAGATGTCACTGCTCTCATAGATTGGATTAATTTTTTCTGAAAACTTAGTCTTTACTACAAAATGTTGTGTAACCACAGTGCCACATAACAAGCAACCCTGAAATCTCAGTAGCAACAACAAACATTTACTTTTCTCACTCTGCTCCAGACTATGGGTTGAATTTAAGACTGTTCCATGTGTCATTCATGCGGTGCCAGCAGCTCTGGCAGAAGAGAGTGAGAGACCAAGATAAGCCAAATAAGCATATTTAAAGCCTCTGCTCATGTATGTTGCATCCATGAATGTTTCATTAGCCAAAACAAATCACATGACCAATTTTAACATCAAAGGAGTAGGGAAATGTAGTCCACCTACTCTAGTGGGAGGCAGTACAGTGTCACTTGGCAAAGGCACGAATGTGTACATTGATGACAAGGAAGAGATGAACAATAGAAACAGTAGTCCAAACCATCATAAGAATCTATACCTATTTATTACTACCTTGTTTTGATGAGAACATCCTCTAGAAAATTCCTAAGAAAGGGTGTGTGGTAGGTACACTTTCAGACATGTCTGAAAATGTCTTTATTCTGCCCTCATACCTGATGCGTGAAGAACCTTGAGAGCCTTGCTCCATTATCTTCCAGTTACCAGAGTTGCTGATTATAAGCTGCTTTCCAGACTACTTCTTTTGTAGGTGCCCCTCTCTGTCTCTTTCCGTATTCTCTTTATCCCTAATGTTCTAAAATGCCTGATGAGACAGGTATAGGTAATTTTTCCTTTATTGTGCCAAGCTACAGGCCCTCTCCAACTGACAGTCTTTTAATAAATTTTCCATTTTGTTACACAGTTTATTTCTGATCTCCCTTGTAGCTAAAGTTTCTAAATATAATATAGTATAAGCTGCCACTTTAATTTGCTTCATTACTTATCTATATTCCATAAATTTCTTGAATTCCCTTCTCCACTGATGACTCTTCTCCCACTCTCCTCATGCTGTGTGGTTAAAGCGCTTACATCATTTTTTTTTTTTTTTTTGCTATGATTTTGTTGGTATCTCAGGAAGGAGAGATAATAAAATTGTGTACCTGGGTCATTATGTTGATTCATCAGTCTTAATATTTTATTTTGCCGGACACATTTTACATGTAAATATAGACTATTTAAAGTATTTGTAAAATGAATAGCTATAGCAGAGAGTATAACATTTTTAAGACTGTTTAAATAACCTGGCTATATTAGCATCTATATTTTTAAAAGTAATTAATTTAAATATAATGATTTACTTTATAGAAGAATTTGACACGTTACCGAAGATAGCCAAATTCTCTAAGGTAGTATTGTCCAATAGCGTTTTGGGCAGTAATGGAAACATTCTCTCTCTGCGCTGTCCAATACAGTAGCCACTAGCCTCATGTAGCTATTGAACACTTAAAATGTGGCTCATGCTACTAAGGAACTGAATTTTTAATTTTATTTCATTTACATCAATTTAAATTTAAATAACCATATGTGGCCAGCAGCTACTATATTGGACAATGCAGCATAGATCTAAAATTTCATTAAATTCCCAAAATTAAAAAAATATTTTTAGGCATATATCCCTTATGTAAAGAAAATTATATCTGAAAAGGATAGGTATAAGAAATCTAACCAGATGTAGGGACAGTATAAAGTTATGTTTATAATTTATACCACGGAATATACTCTCTTTCACTCAGTAAATATTTCAAGGGCATGTACCATGTGTACGATACTATGCCAGGTACTCGGGTATCTGCCCTCAAGGATCTTTCAGTCCACTGAGGAAACAAACACATAAACCAACCGATAAATTCAATCAGAAGGTTGCCTTGCATGCCTATTCTGGGAAGTGAAGAGAGTGTTCGGTTATCTAGGATACTCAGGTAAACCCTTACATGGGAAGTAGCATTTGAGCCCTTACTTAAAGCTGAATAAGACTTTCCCAGGAGATTAATGGGTAGGACACATCAGGCAGAGAAAGAACAGCAAGGGTACAGGCATAGAGACAGGTTGCAGAAAGGCAAGCTACTTGATATTGCTAGAACCTAGAGTACAACTGTGGGAATGCCAGGAGATGAGACCAAGAGATGGCCAAGTAGGCAGGCGTGGCAAACTACAGCAATGTGAGAGGATCTACCCCACTCCCAGTGAGGGGAGATAAGGCATGATCCTGACATAGTGTAGACGTGTTGAGTTGGAAGAATGGTGAACTTACTACATATTCCTATCTAACCCTCCCCATTCACATGATCAACAAATATTTTTTAATGTTCTCATAAATCCTTTTTACAGTGATGATTGCCTTTAGGAACTCTTTTGAAGTAGATGGTAAAAAAGTAAATTTTAACCTAGCATGAAATGAGAACAAATCCCTAATTAGAGGACTCCCACTTAAACATATTTAAAATAATGATGATATCATACTAAAGACTCTTGCAGATCCAGAAAACACCAAATTTAACTGCAACATGCAACTGTGGAATAATAGAAAGCATTCCAATTGCCCTTGCACTTTGTAATAAATCATAAATGTACTTGTGCTAATTATTTATGGATAGATATATCTAATCATCTTATCTGCTTTTCAAGTTTGCTATTTTGATTTATTTACATCAAAACTGTTGAAGAACTAGAGAAATTTGGAAACTTAGAAAATTAGTCCCTCTAAATTTCTCCCAGGAATTTGAGATCATACCAGCCACAGACTAATCCCATAAAGAAATGATAAGTTTTGGAATAAGCATTCTAAGGAAAAGCAGGGAATAGAGATGAGATCTGGCCCAAGATTTTTATATGCTTTAAATTTCTCAGAACCAAGATATAAAGAAGTATGAAGTACCATTACCTGGTCCTTCAAACACACACACTCAGGAAGGAAAGAAGGGAGGGAGGGAAGGATGGTGGAAAGAGGGTGGTGAGAAAGAGAGAGACAGAGAGACAGAGAGACAGAGAAAGACACAGAAAGAGAGAGAACGAAATCACTAAAATATTCTCAATTAGAGTCAGTAAAAACAAAGTCCTGGGTTAACACAGTGAGCTTTAAAATATAATAAAAAAATACTTACCAAGGTGTCATGACCCCATCTTATTGTTGAGTTCAGCTTTTCCATTCTAAATTCCTATTTTCTGTTTATAACTTACTCTGAAATATCCCTTTTGACCCTTGGGTCTGATATATCTTTTGCCTTGTCTCATTCTAAAGGCGAATTTATTTGCAATTGGAACTAAATCTCTTCAGTTATTTCAGTTACTTGAATTTGAAGAAAATACCTGCTTTGTGCTTTCAGAAATTGTTCAGATTTTTTTCCATGTTCAAATAGCTTAAAAATGACTTTGTTTTGAAGCTGTAGAATTGATATAGCTGTACTGAAGATCCAATTCAAAGGGAGTTGTTTAAGAAATTTGAATTAAAGAACCAGAAATAATGAGAATCTCATCACATGGAGGCAAGTGCACACATCCTTTCTCAACAACCATCTTGCACATGCATGTGACAATAGTCCCAAGTTGAGTGGGAGTAACTCAAAGAAAGATCAAAACCTACTCCAAAAACTCAATTTTAAGGAGAAATTTATTTGCAAGGAACATCTTGTGACTTTCACTGGAACCTAGAGAATATGATGCAAAGTATACAACTGGTACTTCAATCCTCTGGATTCTAGCTCGGGTTTTCTTCTGACTTTTATTCATGACTCCAGGTTGGGCCTCTAATCTTGTTTCATCATTCTCTCTGCAAAATGAAAGATGATCTGATATGTAAGTGTGCTGAAAACAATTAGCCCTATCATCTAGGCTGATCGAGAGCATTTATTGCAATAAATAACTTTATTGCACACTGACTGGAAGCCAGGCTCTACGCTAATGCTGTAGATATGGAGATCGATATGACAAAGATGCTCCCTTGGGTAATTCCCTGAATATGAAAGAGACTGATAAAGTATAATAGTATAGAATAAATATAAGCAAAAGTTACTTTCAATAAAAGCAGACAACAATTTGAGTCTATTGCTTTCAACAAGAGAAAGATAAAGAGAGACAGAAAAGCAGATAGAAAGTAAACAAAATATAGATCTAGCTACATGTTCATAAATTTTCAAAATGAAAAATTTTTTAATTCTACATAATCATCAACAACCCCTCGTCGCCCCCAGTCTAATCATCCAAGCCCTCTCAAATGAATGTGCAATCTAAAGAAAATCAGTGTGCTGGCTAAACAAATGCTTTTTAAGAGCAGGTCCCTCAGTTGCCCACTCATTGTCTTTCCATCCAGATTGTCACCTCCAAGGCCCCCTTACTCTGGAATTCTGGAGCTCTTAAAAAAAAAACCCATCCTAATATTTCCTCAGACAATTACAGTAAAGAATTAGCTAGTTCTTCTACCTGAAATTAAACTCTTTGTCCCCTAAAATTATAGTTTACTTATGCCTGCTTCTCCTAGAACAACTATTTCCCTAGATTCTAAATTACAATTTTTTTTACCTTTTTAAAATCATCATATATCTTACATTTAATGGGATGTCCAAGGATATTATTAAATTGATAGTGGATCTCATGCTGATTTATTAATCCAACAAATATTGTTTGAGCACCTACTATGTGCCAGGCTCAATACTAGGAACTTGGGCCATGTAGTCTTTGAAGATGTGAATCTCATGACAGTTTCAGAATTTATCAAACACTAGGCAAATTCAAAGCAGCTGGAGAAAATTGCTGCTGAAATCTGGATTTAAAATCTCTTGACTTCTTGATTTGGATTTTTTCATATGCATATTAAAGTGACTTTTAAAAACTTACAATAATGTCATTCTAACGAAGCGAGATTTTGGAGCTGAGACTCAATGAACGCATTACAGTGTGTGCTATGGTAATGTGGAGCGGCTATCCACACAGATGGTATTGATTTTCATTTCCTGTGAAGCTGAATCAACATGTTGTGGCTAATGTTTATGTAATTTAAGGTATTGAATAAAATGTACCATTGCTCTTTACTGGGGGATAAAAGATCTTACTTGACTGTGGCATCCTTGTACTCTCAAACCACAACAGACATATTTAACAATTCATAGCTATTAATAATCAACCTAAGGAAATCTTTCCTAGTTTTTAAAAAACAGTTTTTGTTTGATTGACTCATTTGTGTTTTTATATCATAGTGGAATAAAGGAAAGTGTTAACAGAATTTTCCCTCATAGACTAATGCATTTTGCAGACACCACAAGATGTCCATCAAGTGCCTGGAAGAACACACAGTAAGCATCAACGAGCTAAGGCATCAGTACCGAATGAGATGTTCTCTCCAGGGTCCATGGCAGGGTAGACTAAGGCGGGGGTGGGGGGCGGAGGGGGGCTTCCCTTCTTGTGCCCCTCTGCCACCTACTTTATCCACCTCCTTCCTGAGTGACCAGGGCTCTCATCTGGCTCTCTGATTATCTGAAGCCCCTCACTGCAGCATCTCACATAATACTAGTCTCCTTTGGTTCAGTTCCCTTGTTTATTTAAAAGGAAACAATTATGTTTACCTCATCAACCTCATAAGATTTATGTGGGGAATCAGATTAGTTAACTTAGGCAAAAACACTCATAAAATTCTGCAGTACAAATATACATCATGCTTTAAATGATATTATCGTTGTTATTATTATTACTTAGCATTTGGAGCACTTTGCTCTAAAATTACCTGTCTCATAACTGTCCAAATTGCTATTTCTTTCAGTTTGATCGGTCAGTGATTTAATTATCTGACTGCAGAACCTTACAATAATGTTTGAAGAATGATCATTTTTAAAAGTACATCAGGATGATGGAAGGAAATCTAACTATGGGCAGTGAACGCACAATGCAATATATATACGTGACATACTGTTGAACTG
Organism: Pteropus medius; assembly: GCF_902729225.1. Lineage (NCBI taxonomy): Eukaryota > Metazoa > Chordata > Mammalia > Chiroptera > Pteropodidae > Pteropus > Pteropus medius. The sequence continues at coordinate 11,901,657 of NW_024347791.1, read as the reverse complement.
TACACTTGAAACTTATTAGATTTTGTTGACAAATGTCACCCTAATAATTTTTAATTAAAAAAGTAAAAAATAAAAATAAACAAAAGTGCATAAGGATTGTTTAAACATGATCGGAGAAAGTGGTTTTTATATATTAATGAGCTGGCTATTTTGCCACCATCAAACAGTGATTCACAATTACTAAGAGACTTTTGACTTTACCCACTCAATTTCTTCCCCAGATCTCCCCAGAGATGTGTCTTCCCTTGGGATTTTGTGATTCAGAGTTGGGAGACTGAAAAGATGAGAGGCGTTTGTCTATGACTGCAGAGTGAGTTTAAGGAGAGTTTGTGGAAGTGGAGCCCAAGTAACTGAGTGTGTGTGAGAGAAAGCGGGGGTTTGGAAGTGTCGCCAGTGGCTACATGTTCTCTTCAAGGGGCTTAGTAAATATAAGTAAAGAAACTAAGTATATTGGATTTTCTCAAATTTCCACTCTTTGACTGCTGTATTGCTTTAAGAGTAGACCACATGGATCACAATTTCATATCAACGTTTATTTAACACTAATGCCGGATAATATATTAATCGTTTTTTATGCATTAGCCTATTTAATATTTAATCCTGGAAAACATACTACTGAACCCACTTTTATACATGAGGAAACCTTGGCTTTAAGAAATGAAATAACCTGCCATGGTAACAGAGGTGGTAAGTTTCAAAGCCAGGACTTGAAATTCAGAGAATGACCTCTCAATCACTCAGTGTACAGTTTCATGCAAACCATTCCCCACTGGTAGACTGTACAGGAGAAAGGACTTTGGTCAGCTGTGATGTGGGATAAGAAGGGAGAGAAGCAGAGCTTTTACTTTTCCTTCTTTAATCAGGTTGGTTCTCAAGTTCAGAAAAGCAGAGTTGCCACAGCCCTCATTTCTGTAAGGTTAGCAACAACTTTTCTATGTATTGTTAAAGCAACTGAATAATGGTGCACCCAATGATGCACAACAATAGCTTTTGAAATAACATTCAAAAAGAATGCAAGAGCCAACACCTACATTTCTTACAAGCAATAAAGAAAACCGTCTGCATGTAACTAAATTACCTGACTATACCTAAAGCAGGGACATTCCCTGTTACAGATATGTTTGTAAATGGAGGATTAACTCATGGGTAACCCCAAACTTATACATTAAGGTCAATCAAATCTACAGTCAGGTCTAGATATTTCTCCTTTAACAATGGAAATGAACTCTTTTTTAAATTCGTAATAAAATAAGTTAACACAGAAATGATGCCATGCATGAACTACAAACAAAATTAGCAGATATCTGTCTGGTTATATATAGTCTACTAGACTTAAGTCAATTCTATTGTCTTTGGATTCCTAACACTGGCTTATCTACCTAGGTGACTATTGAATTAAATGATAAGTATATACGGCTAACAGATTGCAATACACATATTTCTTCAGAAGAAGTGTAATCCTTAGTTAACCACTAACACCTTTTTGCAAGGGACAGCTAAATTCTTCCAGCTGCCTGTGGCTAGGCTCAGGGTCTCAGTAGTGACACTGAGCTCCTTTTATATCTCTTGAATTCCACAGTTGCCCTTACATAGTAAGACATTATTTGCTAATAGCATATAAACAGCTTATTAAACATTTTCTGAATTCCTAGAAGCTCATTTTCTATTGTTCAACGTTTTCTGACCTGACTTCCACTATTACCCTTCCATTTCCTATTGGGCTATGTGCTATGCTGAGATTCTCATGCACACCTGACTCACTAATTTATAATCACTAGCTTCATGTGTGAGATCTGAGGCTCTCTATTTTAAGAAAGCTGATGAAAGCCCTTCCCATTGAATATCTGTGTGACCTAAGACAAACTATAAGAATCAGTTTCTTCATCTGTACAATGGGAATAATAATAATATATATTTACCTTTTCACACCCCAACTCATCTTTGCTCATCTCCTGTAGATTATGCCCCCATGATACTAAAATTTTCCTTGCCTAAAAATTCGCAGTACAGAGGCCTTGTTGTATCCCTATAACCATCATGTCATTTTGTTGTTGTGGTATAACCATAAAGAAAAGCAAGGAAATTAATAACATAACATTCAGTATAGGAGTTATCTCTGAAAGGCAAGAGGTGATGAGATTAGGAAGAGACCCATGACATAGAGAAATTCCAAGGTATTGCTATGTTCCATTTCTCAAGCAGGGTGGAGTATACATTGCTATTCATTCTATTATTTTTACTCTACATCGACATTTTATATACTCTTCCATATATATTTCAGAATTTAAAAGTCAACCTAAGGAAAGGGGTCATGTATCTCCTTTTTATCTTCTTTTCCATATCCTCCATACTGATTCAACATAGAGATAGTCTTGATGTTATTTATGAATTCATCCTAAGCATGAAAATAAAGGGTAAATATAAATGGAAAGAGAATCATGAGAGTTTAATGATACCATGATGCTGAGATTTAGGAAAGTCTCACTAAATCCAGTTACCATTTCTGAGATGCTGAGCAGTGGCTGCCAAGTAGAAATGGGACAAGGAAATTAATGGAAGGAGGTGGGACTTCAGAGGGATTAGCCAAAGCTATCTTGCACCATTTCCTGTTATTCATTGCATAAGTCCGAAACTTCTAGAACTTCGCCCTGTCAATTGCCCAAGTTGTCCATTGTTGGAAGAGGTGGGGCAGAACAGCCAAAGGCAGAGACAGAACAGTTTGAAGGGAAATGATCCAAAGCACCTTTAAAAATAATTCTGGTCAAAACTTGCAACTATTAGATAAATTACTCCTGGAGATCTAATGTACAGTATGGTGAATATAGACAATAATATTATATTATAATCATCAAACTTGTTAAGAAAGTAAATCTTAATTATTCCCTCCACAAAAAAAGAAATAATAATTATGTGATGTGATAGAGATACTAACTCTCACTACAATAGCAATCATATTACAATATATAAATGTGTAAAATCAACATGTTGTACACCTCAAATTTATACAATGTTATATGTCAAATATATTTTAATTTAAAAAAAAAAAAGAACCTCTGGTTAAACTAGCACAGAGAGTCAAAGTTAAAAGAATCCTGACCCCAGAGAAAGCTTCTATCTGTTGCTCCTTCTCGAAATCTCAGAGTAGGAGAAATAAGTGTGGGAGAATTTAAAAATAAAAATAAAGGTATACCTCAAAACTATTTCATGTTGTCTAACAAAACAGTGGAGATAAATTAAAAATATCAATCTCTCTGCCAACAATGCTATTACCACAAACACCCCCAACCAATCTCTATAGCCCTGTTATATGTACAAGTTTATTAATTTCATGCAACTGGTAGCAATTCACAATAGTGAGATGAAAACAATCTGGTACCAGGATAGAAATGGATGCTTTCAAACCTTATTTAAAATCCACCTCTCTCATAGCTTGGTTTCTACTTAGTCCAACTTAATTTCTTTCAGGACCTGGGCCAGCAATCACACTAATTTGCATGACCACCACTGTTTAAACAGGCCCCTTAGTTCTCGATGAATGACCTTCTATATGCTATTGGATATTTGATGCAGAAATCAAGTGCCCTTATTCTGGTAGGCCTGGGGCAAGGGTGGAGAGGAATGACTCTAGCTACAAAGCTGCCAAACTAAAAGAGAAAGGAATTAAAAACAACCCTCCAAAAAAATAAAGCAAAGCTAGTGAAATGAAGCATACAGTAGGCCCTGCACAAAGCAGGAGTATGTGCATATAACTTTTTGATTGAGAGGCTCTATCTAGGCAGCTCTAATTTTGTCTACAGTTGGACCACCACCATTTTCTAGCCTGACACCATTGTCCTAAAATTCAGCAATCATTTAGTTATGCTGACTAGGAGAGAGTCTCAAAGAGAAAAGGGTAGCTGTGTTTGAACAGCTTACAATCTAAAAGGCAGAACAAATGAGAACCCAAAGGCAGTGTGAGAGAGCCTTTCAGCCAGCCTCAGCCTTAGTGACTTAAAACACTATGTATTTTAAAACCATTGCCATTCATGTCTTAAGCAATTTCATCCCCATGTATCGAGAGCTATAAAACCATTGTTTATTTAACAGTTAAAGCTTACAGGGGAGGAAACTACAATGTATATACTTATACAAGTCTGGATCTGTCTTTATGAGTCATAAATATAACTACAATAAAGAAGAGCTACCCATCCTCCACTATGTAATTCCTGGGTCGGGTTAGGGGCTGGGGGCGCATGTGTCTTTTTCTCTTGGCCTAATTGCATTCCTCACCTGGCAGTATAGCCTGGCAGAGAACAAGGTTTAGAGGCAAACGTACGTGGGTTCCTAAGTTCCAGGTCTGGCTCTGCAACTTAACAGCCCTATGACATTTAACATTACTTGATCTCTAAACTTCAGGCTTCTCATCTGTAAAATGAAAATATGAATAGCAAAGTAAGTTTAAATCCTTTAAAATTGCTGATGTCAATCATTTTTACTTATACAAATGGCAATTTCACATGGTTATACCCAATAATATCTGCCCTATGAGGGCTGTTGTGAAGATCATATAAGATTACAGCATTATTTGTATTTTCTGTCATCAACAAGATTTTACTTATTCATTCTATAGGTTATAGGAACTCAGGTGAAGAAATGGAATCATATTTGTGGAGAGCATTATATCTGAGTAAGCAGAGGATGCCAAATATTTTACTTTGCCTTGTCATATTTTCTGGTCAGATTTCATCTAACCACTGCTAAAAGAGAGTCTCTTTGTTGAACTTAAGAAATCCAGTGAAGAGTTGCTTATCAACTACTAAGGAGTGGAGACATTCAGACCTCATGCTGTCAAAGCAAAACAAATATTATGCTTCCTCCATAAAGCTGAGTTCAGTTATTAAATCAGCAATTTTCAAATCATGAACTCTGAAGACCCAGGTCTCTACAAGGAATCACTGGGGAGTCTGTAAAAAACAAACACTGTAGTCATTTAAAACATTTAAATTTGACTGGCCTCAGTTTACTCCAGACTCTGCAATAAAAAATGGGATAAACAAACAAACAAACAAAACAAGAAGCAAAACACAACAAAATCTAAGGCAGAAGGATTCCACGGCTTGGGAGTGTTTAATGGATTAGGCCAGGACTCCATGAGATCCTGTCTGAGCAGTAAATGGTATGTACACCAGATTTGCTTTCAAAAATGATTAGGGAAGAAGGTAAAGAGAATGAAATGTTTGAGTCTATTTAGTGTTGGCCACTTCTTAAGGCTATACGTTTTTCTATGTAGCCTTCAAATGGTAAGGCTAGCCAGTTTCAATTCCAAATAGCATTTCCTCTAGATTCAGAAAAGTGTTCCTGCTACTTCCATAGTCTATGTCTGAGTCCTGAGGAGATTGACAATCACCATAAAATATTACTAAAAATATTTTGGATTTGGCAAATGCAATCACATTTTTGCCTTCTGAATGGTTTCTCTGAATTTTAATTCCGAGGACATTTCAGGGAAAATTTAATTTTCACTTCTCTGATTAACTTGCACTTCATTTTTCATAACATTTTCTAAGAGCTACTTTATTGCCAAAGAAATGAGCCTTTTAGTAATTTGGGTCTGTGAATGAATAAGCCATATTTTCCACAAAATGAGTAGACTAAAATTAATTAAATGGTGACATGCTTCTAAACTCAAAACTCTTAGAGAATTGATAGCTGGCAAACTGTCTTTATTCATCCAAACATTTACAGATCACCTATAACGATAAAGCCCTGTGCTATATATTGGGTAGGTACAGAAAAATGAACAAAAATATTGCCCCTGTCTTCAAAGAGCTTATCATCTACTGGGGAAGCCCAGTGATAAAAAAACTAAAACAAAATGTGGGAAACTGGATTCAAAAAAGTGCTGTAAAGGGCACAAAGAATGAAACTGTCAATAACAATTGAGAGTACCAAAGACAGCTTCCTGAAGAAAACGCCAAAATTTTTAGGCCTCAAAGGATGTATGGAACTTTAACAATAAAATAGGGGGTGCAAGGCACTGCAGGTAGGTGTGAGAATATGTTTTATATTGGAGGAAGTACAAATAGATCGGTGTGGCAGGAGTAATAGATCCTTGGCAAGAAGTATGTGGTAGTAAAGAAGTTGAACTTGTAGGTTGGTCCAGATTATAAAAGGCCTTGAATGCCTTGCTTAGGAATTAAAACTTTTTCATTTAAATCCTGGAATCGTGAAAGGGTTAAGTCATATGATCAGGTGTGTTTTAGAAGATACTGGGACAGATGAAGGATAGATTGAGATACGGAGGCAATAGAATTGGGAAGACTAATTAGACATCTTTAGCAAAGTCCAGATGAAAAATAATGAGGGCCTGACCCAGCATAGTGGTAATTGAGATGGAAAGAGGTCAGAGGCAAAAAATAAAATAAAATAAAAATGTTTCCAAGATTGAAATAATCAGGATAAATGGACTCTTAGGATGATATTTAAAGGGATACATAGGAGGCTGGAGGCAGAAGTCTAATGTGACTCCTAGGTCTCTCCATGCCATTATATAAGATAGAGGCCACCAGAGATTGGTAGAATTGGGAAAAAAAAAAAAAACATCGCAACTTAAATATGGAGTATTTGAGCTCTAGGTGCCAAATAGATATTCATGGAGGAACAGCAAAAATAATTAACAAAAATAGTTAACAGAGGCAGGTCCAAGCCTCTGAAAAAAAGACCAAAAATAAAGCCACAGATTTGAACAGGGCAAGACTGAGGCATATGGGCATGAGAACTAGGCTAGAGTTTGATGCATCCCTTTAAATTAACATTCGTTCAATACCTAGTCGTGTTATTTTGCTCGGGCTGCCATAACAAAGTACCACAGGCTGGGTGGCTTAAGCAATAGAAATTTATTCTCTCACAATTCTAGAGACTACAAATCCAAGATCGAGGTGGTTGGTTTCTTCTGAAGCCCACCCCCTTGCCTTGTAGATAGGAGTCTTCTTCCTGTGTTTTCACATGGTCATCCCTCTGCATGTGTCTGTGGTCAAATTTTCTCTTCTTATAAAGGCACCGCCAATATTAGGTTAGGACCCACCCTAATGACCTAATTTTATCTTAATTACTTCTTTAAAAACCTAATCTTCACATATATCCCTTTCTGAAGTACTGGAGGTTAGGATTTCAACATATGAATTTTGAAGGACACACAATTCGACTTATAACACTGGTCAATACTTATTGAGAGGAGATGGAGCACTGTGTGGGAAATGGTGGAGAAGAAAACTCAAAAATGACAAATGAGTAATTCAGCTTATCTTTGAATTGTACATCTTGCTCAGCAAAACAAAAGATAACCAGACTTACCCTCCCTAAGTGGCAGTTTAAAATCATCTGTTGATGACTGAGCATGCTGGATTGTTGGAAGGACTTAATAAACTGAATCCGACATGTATATGGATGAATATAAGGTACATGAATAGCCTACCAGATATTCAGGCATTCTAAACAGCCAGAATAATAAAAGCAATAGACAAATAAATCAATGGAATAAAATATAGAGCCAAAAAACAGACATCCACATACATAGCAATTTGATATATGATAAAGGTGGCATCACAAATGGGTGAGGGGATTTAATGGATTTTTAGGAAAGTTGATGGCAAACTGGCTTACTCTATGGAGAAAAAGAAATCTATATGATATACAGAGGTGAATTCTAGATGGCTTATAAAACTTCTCTGTGGGAGGTAATACTGTATCGTTAGTAGAAGAAAATATCAGCTCTTTCCAACCAACACAGATCGATGGGCATCTCTGGAGACAATTGGATTAGTCCAATTCAAACTATCATTAGACCCTGTGAGGGTGCTGTGATTGTTGCTAGGACTCTAGCTGAGGACTCTGGGATTGGGTTGCTTCACAGAGTGCCAGAGGGATTGCAAACACTGGTAATCCATGACATACAGTGGCATCCTGTTCACTCAAATTATCACCAATGGTGGCACTGAGTGAAGGTAGAGATTAAAGCACTGGCAGATAAAGTGACTGTGACATTTCATTGCAGTGGTGACAATGATGATTCTTAAGATGATGATGTGGAATTTCTACTTATGACTGCTCCAGAAAATGTATGTAAAAAAAATTATAAACATAGAGCCTTAAATTTTCAACTCAAGGCATTGATGAAGAACCAGAAAACCTCTGTGGTGCATTATAGATTTCCTTATCTCATATAGCTGCAGGATAGATGTAGCTGAGAATCGGGCCAAAGAATTGCTATTTCATTTAAATATACTAGGCCACCAGGTCTCTTTTGCTAAGATAGGAGACTGGGAAAGAGTAGGGCTCTGATGTCTGGGACAGAATATTTGGACAAACACAGACAAAATAATAGCTTTAAATCCCCAGCAATCTGAATCATTCTCATAGAGACCTTGATTGAATTGGTATCTCACAGAATGTCACCCCAGTGCATTATACCCCAATATAATGGTGACATTATACTAGTTGGATCTGATGAGTGAGAAAACAGCAAGCACCTCAAATGCCTTAATAAGACATGTGTGCCAGGAGAGGGAAATAAACCTGTGAAAATTCAGGAGTCTGCCCCAGGGGAAAGTGTTCTGGAGCATATTGAAATATTCCTTCTAAAGAAGTCACATACTGGAGCCCCATGCAGAGAAAGGTCCAACACCAGGTGGACCTTCTTGGATTTGGGAGGCAATGTATAAATGAGTGTGCTGCTCTGACATTTCACTAATACACTAGAACATACCAGAAATAAAAGTAAAAGTGCATAAACATAAAAAGGAGGATGGCGGACCGAATATGTGTTTAACCCATTTGTAGACTGGTAATAATCACCAGAATAGTTGCTACATTCTCTATTGGTTGGCCAGTTATTATACATTTTGTGTAGTCAGCAGCATGAACTTAAACTGTGTTGTGTGTGTGTGTGTTAGAGAGAGGGGAGAGAGAGAGAGAGAGAGAGAGAGAGAGAGAGAGAGAGAGAGAGAGAGAGAGAGAGAGAGATGAGAGAATGTATTTTAAGTGAATAATTCAAAATACTAAAACTTTCAGAAAATTAATCTCTCTGAACTGGGCCTTTCTCAAGTGCTTTAAGACCTTACTATTTCAAGTTGAGGTCTTTGAACCACACTGATCCATACCACCTGACCCACTCAGACCTACTGAATCAAAATCTGCATGTAACAAAACCCTTAGGTGACTTTTATACAAATTAAAGTTTTAGAAGCATCACTCTCAAGGGTGTGTTTATTTCAGAAGATGCATCAGACATTGGGGAAGCCTGATTGCACTCTCACTAGCTTCAGGGGAGCTAGTATGATCTATGAAGTTCTCACTTGTCATTCAAAGCCTTAGAGCTTTACCTGTGTGCTTTTCTATGAAACCTTTGGACCGAAAAGAGGAAAGCTGACTACAACAGATACTATTTTGAAGCTTATCATCTCTGCAATTTGTCTCCAAAGATTCTAGTTCTAGACAAAACTCTGCATCTTTCTTTGTCTCAAAACACATGTATTGGGCTGAAAGGCACCAAAGAAGCATTTGCAGATCAAGTGCCTCTGGATCTTCACATATGTTGTTGTCTTTGTGTAAAGCTCTCTTTGCACAACCCCTCCTTGCCCTTCCACTGGCCAGCTCCTACTTGAGCCTCTGGTCCCAGCCTTAAATCTTCTGAGGATCATCCTCTGACCTCCCTTGCTTCACACCACCCCACCTTCAGCACTCAGTTAGTGTCTACTCGTGAGAGGCCCCAAGTCATGCTGTACTTTTTTCTAGAATAGAGCACAATGAAGTGAAAATGCCTAAAAGCTCTGTGAGGGTAGGATGGCATTTTCTGTGTAACTACAGCATGTACTCAGAGCCTGTTACTTTCCAGGTACCTACATTTACTTGCACTTTAAGCGAGGAAATAAATAAATAAAGGAAAACCTTACCTGAGACCATACAGTTGGAATTGGAGCTGAGCTCTGGCTGAGCCTCCAAACCCCAAGAGCTCTATCCAGTGATGCCTCTAGGTTGCCTACAAAATAACCTCAGAGTAAAAAGATTACAAAGCAGAGGTTGTGACATATAATTGTCAAGTTTATTTTATGCAGGAAGTACATCTTTTTACACATATAATCAGGTTAGCATCATCACACAGAGTTCTTGTACCTCGAGTGAAGAGTAGGGAGAGATACATTAGAAAGAATAGCTGTCCTTAGTATAAAATAGTTATAAAGAAATGGTTATCAGACACCATAAGTGCCTTGAAAGAAAATCCAAATATATATCATGTCTTCCTTTATTGTAAAAAAAAAAAAATTACTCTAATTCTTACTTTCTTTAATTACCGAAATTCTTAGACTTGTTGTCAGAAATGAGTGTTTGTGTAGGTGACAGTTCACACTTGATCACTTTTGGCCCAGGTAAATATTCTATTTTGTGTTTGAACTTGTTAATGGTGGTGGCCTGAAGGCTGAAGAACATGATAATTATTTCTCTCTCGCTCTGGCACACCTTCCGTTTCTTTTTTTCTCTTTTCGTTTTTTATTTTAAGTATAAATGAAACTCAAGCCCAGTTAGTTCTTCCTGGTCTGATTGCCAGACTTTTTAGTAATCACATCTGAGTTTTTTTCGACATGTGGGCAATTTTCACTATTTCCATGCAGCAGTGACCTTTGGAATTCCAGAATCATTTTCTCTCCCCTTCCTGGTGCCCCCATGAGACTCGGAAGCACAAACATCTGAGAGACCTCTGGGCATCGTCACATCTGTTGGCATAGAAGAAGAAGGCCACTGTGTGTTAGATTTTCAACAACAGGTGCTGAGCTTAGGGAAGAATTTGTTGGTTTTTGAGGGATGGGCAGAAGCAGTACTTAATTCTTAATTTCCAGGCTCTTTGGAAACACTTAGAAAACAAGGTTAGTCTGACTGTACAAAGCTCACATTGAGAAACCACGGTAAGCAATTGCTAAGTAAAAGTCAGACAGGTTTTTGGTTTCAAAGTCTTACACTTTATAACAATTTTCTATCCAGAGCAACTCAATCTTTCAGTCTGGGGTTGTGCAACCTTGATGCACCTCAAATCCATGAAATATTATTTATTCAAAGGATATTTACTTGTTCTTATGCCTAGTTTTAAACGGCACAGTACACAGAGTTGAAATTCTTTCCAAGGCTAACTAGCCCAGTGGAAGTTATTCACTAAGAACAATGCAAGAGTGTGAAGTAGCATCTGTATCATCTGTCTTACAGAATTCTCTGGAATCATTGCTTTTCTTTGCTCACTGGTAATAAAAACTCTAAATTACAGAAACAATAGAAGCACTGTGTTTAACCCAAAATATCACTGAAATCCATTTTAGGAAAATCTGTTTCTTTCAAATTTTCTCAGAGAAGTACAAAATGTTGCTTGGTGTGCTGTTATCTGCTGGTATAAATGGTATAAATGGATGATTACTTAAATACGGCTTCTTTCAGAAGAGAGTTAGAGACTTTACAAAAGCATCAAGCTGTGCTTGCCATACAGGTGAGCCTCCTGAAAGTAAATAATTTGACTTAAAGGATTGTTAAAAACTTTTCTTATCTCCTGACCGGGCAATAATTGCTATATTTCTAATCTGCTTTTTAAAGATCATCAGTTGGGATTTGATTCCTTCTCAATATCTTAAAAGTCAGAAATTATTTAATGGGAATGGAAAGGTAGGTGAGAGTATCAACAATAAATGGTCATCTTCATCTAAACATCGAGAAGCATTACTTTCCTATCCTTGCAGCATGAAGCTGACCACAACCAAAACCTGCCTCTGAGGCCTCACAATAAATACGCCTTAAATATACCATAGATTTGTAATTTGGGAGTGATGTTCATCTCAGAATATCACATTCAAAAAGGCTTCAGTTTGTCAGCCCTAATGATCTTGAAGAGGTGGTGTCCAACTCATATATTTTGTAGTACTTTGAAATCAGTGAGCTGGCCATTTCATTGGGTACCGCCAAATCATTTTGCAGAGGAAGAGCTTTCTCTGACTTCTCAGTAGTGAAACAATCTTCATCCTTTTGGATTACCCTTCTAAGGTAAGTTTCTGGTGCCTGTGGACTAAAGATTCTGCTTATACTACCACATTCTCACTTCTATTTTCAAAAATATGAATGCTAACATACTGCAGATTCTCAAAAGTTTACATCAGATTTCAGTAGGCACCTGACTAGAAGGTTTTCCAGACTTTTGTGATCAAACTTATCTGTCTCACTTGGTTAAAATTTGCTGTTAATTAACCAAAGGGTCAGAAAATTCAGTGGATTTTAATAAAAGTTGAGCTCACCCTGCCACCAAGCAAGGACATTCCATTGTTGAAGAGGAACACCAGATAGGAATGCGGGTGACTTAGCAGAAATCTATCCCCACTAGAGAAAAAAACATTCAAAGCAAGTGATGCAGGAATAGTATCATCTTCCGAAGACAAAGGCCATGCCATAGAAATGTAGGCAAGCCAATTAGAGTATCATAATTACATCTCCCTGTTGGCATCCAGATAAAATCGTGTATTTGAAAATTGTTTCCCAAATATTTTTCTTAGCTTTGCTTCATCACTGTTCTATGAGGCAAGTTAGGAGTGCTCCTCTCTCTTTCACAGAAGGAGAAAATGGCACCAAGAGAGATTACTAGGCTGGCATAAGAGAGCCCATCCCCTCTGTCAATACAAGGTTGGCATCAGTTTTCTCCTCTTTTCACACCTAAATGAATCAAATGGCCTTCACTTCTCTATTATTCCCACTGTTGCTGGATCTTTGTAATAAAAGGAAATCTGTTTCAACCTTCTGGCAAGCCTGAGGCTGAAGAAATAACAAACACCTACTAATAGTATGGGAAACTACTGAAATTCCTGTGGAACGGCGGTATCGCCAATAATATATCTTACCTCAAGGATTTAAGAGACTACTAGATTTCTGTAAGTATTTTTATTTTTTTACTATAATAATTCATCCTCTGTAATCTACTAGCAAAGAGTACATTTTTTTTTACTCAAAATATCACATCACCAATTTAGCAAACATAACCATTTCAGAGTCAATGACACTGTGGCAGTATTTTCCAAAGACGGCCATCCCAATTTCTCTGGGCCCACGAGATCTTCTAAACCTTGCCACAGCCAAATTAAGGTGCGAAGTCTAATTACCCTCTTTCTTTGTAACCACTAAAATGTGGTAAAAGGCTGCGTGACTACCGAGCCTAGGTCAGAAATAATGTTATATCCATTTTTCTTGATGGAACACTCAATACTGAGTTCTGAGCCCCGCTATAAACAGACTGTCCTGAGGCCACCAGACTGTGAGGAAGCACAAACTAGCCCACCAGGAGAGACCACATGGAGCCCCGACATCATATGAAGATAATAGTTACACAGATGGAGAGATGGAGAGAGCGAGAGAGAGAAAGATAACGACAGATACCTGGCTAGCTCCCTGCTGCTCCAGACTATGTTATAGCTCTGCTTACCGATTGTCTATAACCCTGTAAAAAGACTCCAAGCCAGATCCTCCTAACTGAGCCCGTCCCAAATTTGTGACCCACAGAAATTATGAAATAATAATACGATTGTTGTTGTCTTAAGTCTCTAACTACTGGGGTGATTTGTCATGCAGCAATAATAACCAAAGCAGACACTGTTCTTTATATCACAGAAAAAACAGCCTATGAATTTATTTCTCTGAGACTTCTATAATTGCCAACAAGATAGGAATTGAAGGGATGATGGGCTGACCACCATAGTACTCACTTCCTTTTGCTCCTTTAAGTTAAATTAGTTTCACAGGCAAATTGAGAGATGATATGGCTTAAAAACCTACACACACATCTTATAGCGCCAAATTTTGCCAGCTTATACTCCTCTGACAGTATTCTCTTAAAGGTAGGCAATGCCTTCTGAATCAAGATCTAATTTAAATTATACTACATACATTCTCTCTATCCTTAGAAATTCTGTCAAGTTTTGGATGCAAGAATAAAATAGCATCATGTCATCTCACTAGTTAGTAATAAGCTTTGCAAAATGTTTTTCTTATTGCCCTTGACTTTTTTTTTGAAATGTATTTATTTTTATATAAAGCCAAACATACTGACACATGCTGTACCTTTCCCTTAGAAAAAGTGCATACGCTTGACATGGCAGCTGCATGCATACAGCTGACATGTTCTACTGATGCAAAATTTTTACATTTCACAGATTCTGCCTTCTCACTAATTTGGCTAAGTGGTTGTTTGGGATTGGTTTTTGGTTTGTTGTTGTTGTTGTTGTTGTTATTGTTGTTTCTCCCAGCACTTTGCAAAGCTTGGGTGTAGAGAGAGAGGAGAAACAATGTTAAGTCGATTTTGAAAAAAACAAAAACAAACCCGCAAAGCTATTCCGCTGTGTTGGGGCGATTGTGCCCATTAAACATTACATGCTAGAGACATCCAGGTTGTGGAAACTAAAGTCACAGTCAATAACTCTCACTGTTACATTTTTCATTAAGACAATGAGAAATTGCTCTGGCATATTAATAATCAGTCGTGTCCTTAATAAAAGGTGGATGAAATGAGTATCATCTCCTCGAATATCACATTTATTTAAAAAATCAAGTAGGCAACTTCAAAGTTAAGAAGTTTAATGTTTCTCTGAATCATAAATATGACAAACTGACCATAGCCCCCTTCACTGTAATTAATCCATCTAAAGAGCTCAAGGGGTACGAAGAAACTTTATTTTGTAGAAAACTGAGATTCTAAACACTGCTCACCTGCTTTAAAATGTGAACACATGATTTTTGGGTATTTGGTCACTTGTTATTATTGGCTTTCTGTAGGTTTTCATTATTATTATTTATAGTTCTTAAATAAAAATACCTCCATGGTTCTTGAACTTTTCTCCATTTATGTTATTTGAGTTGTTTGTGTCCTTTCAAAGCAGCTCAGTAATTTGTGTGTACTTAATACTCTTTCTTCAGTAATGAATGCATAGCTTCCATACCGAGCAGAGCCTTATTCATTTCCTCTTTTGAAAACATCATCAGTAAAAACTGCCCACATTCAATCTGCCTACGGTTTTGGCAGGCCTTGAAAACATTATGACTCCAAGATACACCGTTAGCTTAATATCTGATCTCATTAAGCTATGTTGCTTTCTAAGCATAATGTAAACAAAATAGAATTATTAACAACTTCCCTGAGTCATACGGCATAATTTATTTTTATAGCAGCTACTTGTTAAATGAAGATATCGGTCTTTACATAGCACTTGTATTTCACTGTGTCTTTGCTGTTCATGAAAAACAATTCTGCTTTCAAGGATAGGAAAGAAATAAAGAAACAAACTACGAAGTAAAAAAGCCTTATTTTTACTCTCACATTTCCAATACTATGAACAGATTTTTTTTTTAATCCACAAGGCTATATTTTAAAAAGGTGCTATCTATTAATTTGTGGTGTTTCTTATTTGGCATTAAAGAGAAAAATAATTCAAATTAAACTTCCATTAAACAGAAGAATAATTCAAAATTAAATGTCAATTATACAAAATATAGCATAGCCACATGCATATTTATTGCAAATTTCTACTGATGTAATTAACACTTTTATTACATCTATATTAGCAATTGAGCTGGAGGCTTGGATTAGTACATTTTTTTCTCTTTCTTTCTCTAACCAAGCAAAATGAAAACCAAATCTTTTCTTTCCAGAGAAAACTTCTGAATTCGCCTTTTTATACCACCCTACTTTTCATTAACGGAGCTTAAACTGGAGTCGGTTCTGGGCAATGCAAAAAAATTGAAGCTCATAATGAACAGAAAATGTACCCCTACCTGTTTATTTTATTACTTTAACTTAGTGGCTAATAGTAAACAAAAACTATTTTAAAAAGTGACATTAAAGTGCTCTCCATTTGGATACTGTGCTTTGCTGGTGACTTAAGTAAAAAAAACCTTTAAAAATATATTATTTAATTTGACCAAGTTTATATATACCATAGATATAGACATCTAAAATTTTCTGCAGATTGGTTTCAGACTACACATGGACTATGAGAAATTACTGAATTTTGCTTCCCTAGGAGGGTTTCAAATAGGCCAGATGTGTTCAGAAGTAGGCACTTCAAATGCTGGTGAGAACTAGCAAAGTTCAATGGAACAAGTCTATGGAGCATTCAATAAAGGACACTTGGCTTGTTTTGTATCATGCCATAAGAAAGAAAGCAAATAGTCACAGAACAAACAATGCCCAAGAAGGGCTAGAAACATCTCATTTGCCTCTTTTACAGCATTACCAATAATATGACTTAGATATTGCCTTCCAAAAAAAGATATTTTGGCAGTGATTACATTGTGGATATTTAAATAGGCATTTTTCAGCAACTAATTGCATTTCTTAGATCAGTATGAGTTGCCACCCACCCCTCCGCCCCCCAGTACAAACTTCACTAAATGCTTTCTCAAATTACAAACAGGAAGTCACAGTCCTTAACCATCTGAACTACCTGTGTTGTTGTATAGCACCTGCATCAACAATTTTGTTCCTGATATTATAACAAATGAAGCACATCTCTTATTTAACAAGACAAAAGTCTTGAAATGAAGAGTTGATTTTCCATATATCTCCATGTTTCCGTGAACATGTAACTAGCTTTTAGCTATTTTCCTAAAATAGGAAATAGTTAATAGAGAAATTTTATGCAAAGTTCTTTCAAAAATTGCTCTCCACGCCCAAGAGGTTTCTAACTTATTGCCTTCTGTCCATTTTAAATGCTGCGTTTGGCAGAGAAACATTTAAGAAAATGACAGAAAAATGAGAGTCATCAGCAACTTCAAAGGAGGCCATACAATTCAAAATTTGTTACTAAAATTCTTTCAGGTCTAAACCACACGTGGAGATATTTTCCCCTCGTTTCTCAAAGCAGAAAAAACCGTGTTGAAGATCACCCCAGTTTATTAATTTTGCAATTGATTATACTGATTGCATGAAGATTTCCATTGCAAAAACAGATTTTTAAGGACTAAAAATATGACAATTATGCAGGTTACTCATTTAAGCGAATAAGTAACTACAGGTTTTTAAAGTAAGCAGACACTTAAAACGCAGGGAGTCATTTGCCCCCTTCTTTCACCTGCCTAAAATTTCTATTCATGTTTTTTAAAAGGGAGTGAAGCGGGGAGACGATGCATGTTAAATGAGAGCAATCAAGATCCAATAGTCCAAAAATCTAAAATGATGATCTGTGGGAGATTTACAGATAATTAAAATACAACATTGTCTTGATAAAGTACCTTTACTTAATTGAATAGGGTCTGATCCTCAGAAGGGAGAATCAAAAAATCCTCTCTAGGGGCTGAAAGGCCTTCAAATGGTGGCACTTAGGCTCAGCCAGAGTTTTCTTCCACTAGCACATTCTTATTTCGGTCCCTCCAGAGGTTCTCAAAAGGAAAGAGGGACTAGAGACCAGACATTTTTACGTGTCCCAGTAAGGATGAAAGAATTCTCATGGCATTAAGTGCCAGGGGACCGTGATGCCAAACAACCCCATGAAATAAAAGATTACCCCACCCAAAAAGCCCCGACTGCATATCAAACAAGGACCTTTAGTATTTGCTTTCATCTGCCCAGGATGCTCTTAGCTCTCATAATTAATTTGGGAGAAAGGATGAATGAAATCTCCCTTGGATGCTAATTTTAACTGAATAAACAGAAAACGTTATCATAACAGTATAATGCAGAGTTTCTTAAACTGGCCTAATGTCCCACTAGCACTTAAGCTCCATGGTGGCAGGGATTTTTGTCTGTTTTGTTTGTCAATGGAGCCCCAGCATCTAAAATGTGACTAACCTATATTACATGCTTAATAAATACATGCTTAATAAAAATGAATGAGTATAGATACAGAGAATATTTAGAAGGATACTAGATGGGAGAGGAGTTGGGGGGAGATGAAAAGAAAGGCAAAGGGATTAAGACGTACAGATGGATAGTTGCAGAACAGACATGGAGATGTAGAGTGTAGCCTGGGTAAAATGGTTAATAATGTCGTAATAAATATGTAAGGGGGAAGAGCGGTACTAGATTTAGTGGGGTGATCACTTTGCGAGTTACATGGATCTCTGGTCACTATGCTGTACAACTGAAACTGGTATATTATTGTACGCTAACTATAATTTTTAAAAACCTCATTGAATTGTACAATGTAAATACAAGCAACTAATCGTCTATTTCAATAAAGGTGGGAAAATAATGAATGAGTAAAAGGGATCCAATAGGGGTGCTTAATAAAAATATGAATAATTGGGCTCAGCCTAGACCTGCTGAATGAGAGACTCCAGGGATTTGGTTTAGAAACCAGCTGGATCTGGGACGATGCCTTCCTCTACCACTTAATTGGGTGTAACTTTAAGCAAGATGCCTCTTCTCTCTGAGTCTGATTGATTCATTAAACAAATGGTTTAGGATTCCTATTCTAGTTCAGCACTGTTGAACTACTGCTGAGGATATACTGATGAGCAAAACTATACAGTCCTTGCCTTCATGGAGCTCGTGGGTTCTGATCTTTAAAACGATAATAAATAATATCAAAGCCTAGCGTTGATTGGCAAGTCAAATGAGATAAAAATGTAAATTCAAAATTCAACACTGAAACCTTTGTATGGAATTTGTTTCTTTACTGACAGCCCATTTACGTGACAGCAAAAGAGAAATCTCCACTCAACACACAGCAAAGCTTTCTGAAAACCATCTTTAGCATCTCTCTCACCCAAGCACCACCCCTCAGAAGCCATCCAACTCTCCTGTCAGTCAAGAAATCAGACCAGTGAGACATTTGTGTTATAAAACCTTTTGTCTTTTTTTTCCATTTAAAGTTTCCATTACTCAGCACTCCACATTTTGACTAAAATGTGAAATTAGTAATTATCATCAATATTAATCATGATGCTTTTTGTTTGTAGAATCCACACGCATACCCCTCATGATCTTAACTACCCATTTAAGATAGGCAGAGTTGATTATTATCCCCAGACACTCAAACAGTTGAAATTCATTTGTCCATAGCGTTATATTGGGAAGGAAAAGCCTAGATCACATGCAGGTCTCCTTTCTATTAGACTTTTAAGCAAAGTTACTTAGAGCAGAACAAGGTCTTCTAAGGCCTTCTCTCTTTGTAGTGTAACCCATGGACCAACAGGATCAACATCGCCTGGGAGTTTGTCTAAAATGCAGAATCTCAGGCCCACTTCATCTAACAGGATCAGAATCTGCATTTTAATGAGACGTTACGAGTAATTTGTATGAATGTTACAGTTCAAGAAGCACCATTCTAAGAAAAATAACTGTTACACTACATGGAGCACAGGTTGAATCACTTAATAACTCAGATTTCTTGAAGTGTTAAATTAAACTTGTGACTAATACATTGTATAATACCATCTAATAAATAATTATTTTTCACGAGTAACCTGTGAATGGATGAGTGAGTGTATAATACCACAATTAATTTTATAGTGTCTTCATTTTTTCTTGCAAAAGTTCCAATAAAGCATCAGGATAAACATCGTTTTCCTGCTGTCAGTCATCTGCTCATGCTTGAATCTCCAAGATGGTCCCTGGATGGATAGTTTGAAAACAACAAATTTCATTTCCACAGTATCCATTCTAACATCTTATTTTTTTTCTAAATAATAGAAGTCATGTACTAACTTTTCACAGCCCCTACCAAGGCTTGAGAGCCAGAAGAACATGAGAACACCAGAATTGTTAATTTAGCAAATATTTTTTGCACCTCTACTCATCCAAGGCACAGACTAGGCCCAAAGAAGACTTGGAGAGTTTTAGCTCTTTCCTTTGCAGCACTTCATGGACTCAAAGATGAAAAGGTATTGCCATTAAGAAACTGACATTCTAAAATTTGCATAGTTATGATATAAGATACAATGTGACAAAGTCCACCAAAGAGGAACAGACCAAGCACCCTGATGGTTCGTAGAAAGGGGAGGTTCCTGGAGCCTGTGGTCAGGAGCCTGCAAAGCTGGCAGGTTTCAACGAGAACTGTGTTCTTGAGCAGCAGTGCTGTAAGCTGAGATGGAGTTTGGGCGAGGCCCCAGACCTGGAGGAATGGCAGCTGGGTCTAATTTTCAGAGAGGAGACTCAATGACCACAGCGCGTGTGTCTGTTTGAGGGATAGGTGGTATCAGAGAGTTCGGTTGGTAACAACTAAGGCTTTGGTCTGGGCCCGGTCTCATAGGTCCGAAAGTGCTATTTACTTTTGTAAAGCTTTCCTCCACCCGTGCTGTAACATCTGCCTCAGCGAGGATTGGCTTGGGAACTGGAAGAGTCTGGGGACAGCCATATTCTGAGGAAGGAGATGCTGGAGAAAGCAAAAACTAGAGGAAGGAGAGGGAGAGTTGTGTGAATATTATATTCTTAGTCAAAGTACGCTTTCTAGAATGTAAATTCTACAAATCCCCTGCCCTACAGAAAAAAGTTCTCTAGTTAGGCAAAACTGATCTTTGCCAAAGTCCTAGTAGAGCTTCATACACACTGAGGGTGTTCAAAAATCATCAGGTGATCATGGCTAACAGCATCAGCAGTTGGCTCTCCTTTGTGCCTTCTTTGCCCAGGGAAGTAAAATAAAGTGTGGGGCCAGACTAGGGAGACTTTCCTTTTGTATTAAGAACTATCATTTCAGCTTGGTTGCAGGATTCTCAGACTAAATGCTCCCCATTCTTGTGGATGCTGGGACAGATGTAGAAAAGATAAGTAGGAAAATCTGTGCTAATTCCTGTGGGTTTCCCATGTATTTTATTTTTTTAGTTTGTTCTTTAGAGTACTGTTTTGTTTTGTTTTGTTTTTAATACAGGCACACCGTGTGACTCCTTATTTCATATTTTTTTCACACACACTAGAAAACTAATGGATTCTGGGTATGGTGTGTTTGTGTATATTATTTGAGGTTTTTCTGCTGGGCTCACCTGTCACTATTTCTCTCCAAATGACTATTTCATAACACTCAGGAAGGACCAGAAGAATATACCTAATAATTTCCCTGCTTTCCTTTACCCTTCCACCCAATTCCATGCTGGGTCGCCTTTTTTATGTCAGAAAACTGTATACATTTCACCAAAGAAATCAGCACTAACAGGAGCATCTTTAAATTGGTTCTTCTCAGGTTTGATTTCTTAGAAGAGAAAATGAAAAAGTTAACACCGAAGACCTCGGGCGACTAAGATTTCTGTAGGCCACAGGAACAAATCCGGTTGTGCTCTCCTGCCCCTCCCACCCAAGACCTATCCCCTATTGGGCACTGGTTATTTTCTCTAGTTACTTCATCTGAGCATTAATAATTTGATGATACTGGCATCCACAGAGGATTTCACCTAAATTATGTGCAGCTCTCCACCCACTGAGATGGGACGTTACTGTGTTCACTTCTAATAAACATGAAAACATGGAAAGAACCACTCCAGAGTAGGTGTTCGCCCATCTGTCATTCAGATGAGAGACATTTCATGACCATATCCAGACTAAAACAGATTCTGAGTATTCCAAACTATATGTATAAAATCCAGCTCAAATGGTATGACATATCCTGCTGTGAAAGTGACATACTCCTTAAATCTCTCAACACTTGGTGTAATCTTAATCGCCATTAGTTCTGTGACTACTGTTTCTTCACAAAGTCAATATTTGAGCCACTTTACTCTAAACTGACTGAGTTTCAGTAAAGGTACAAGAAATAAAGAATCACTATCACTCACATTAATTTTCATTTGAATATCACATTGTCCATAAATTGTTATCCATGGATGGGAAAAACAGAGACAGTCTGTGCCCATGTAGCCTCCATCCCTGGTTTAGTTCAAGAAGAGGAAGAAAAGCTAGATGTTTTTGTGCTGATCTGCTTAACACTTTCTCTAGGAGAACTTCCTAATAATATTTATCTATAATTTTCAATAGGAGACTATAATCCATAGTCGTTTCAGATTATCCATATAATCTAAAATTATCCATTAGTTTCATAATTTTCCTGCAACCTGATAAATTTTCTTAAAATGATTGCACAGTTAGCCAGCTGTGTGTTAACTACTGGCCCAATACTAAAACTAAAATGTAGCTATTTCAACATAAAAACTAATAATGCCACACACACACAAAATCAGTGTAAAAAATAATAGCAATTAATGGCAATTAAAATGACTGTCATTTTTTTCTATAATTCACTTAAGCATATTATATAAAGACAATAGATACATTAAGAAGATTGAGATTTAGGCTTTTGCTTTCAGAGAAATGGAAATTATCCTGACCCTAATATGAAGATACTTTGGATTTTCTCACATATGTGAAATTTACTGACTCCTAGTTTATTTCTTGGCTGTTCTTTTGTAGAAAAATGCAGTTTTAAAAATAAATTTAAAAAAAAATAACATTCATCTATAGCACTCATAGAAATCTGTACCCAATATGCCATTAACAATACCATACCTTTAAATCAAGTTTCTCCCATCTAGATGGAGAGATGAGCAGATCAGAATTGTGCATAAGCCTCACCACACAGATAATTAACTTCAAGTAATACAAGAACTTTCGTGTTTCTCTCCTGGATTTTGCCTCAGGTATTAACCACCCAAAAAGTAACAGGCTGCCTTTAAACATCTCTGGCAAACAGCTGGGTAACATTTCACATGACAAAACAAGAACTTCACTAACATGATCTCCAAAATATTAAAAGCTAGTTCGAATTGCTGTTGTTGCCGCTTGGGGCCATTTGGAGTGGGAAGAATTCTGCAGCTAATTAGAAATGCACAGGATCAGGAAGCAGCGCCCGGCAGGATTTCTCTTCGAGGGTTAGGCCGGAGCTAGTTCTAAATGGAGTCTACGCTGCAGCTTACGAAAGAGTTGGTGCCCCTGGTTTGAGCTTGACTATTTTAAGCCTCAACAAAGGGCATTCTGATTGTTACTGAAGTTAGAGAAACAAGGTTTCCTCAGTCTGTCTTTAAAATAATATAAGCATCCAAATAATGATCTCAGTCTTGAATATGCAAGATTAATTAAGAGAAGAGGCTATGGAAGTATTAATAATAACTGGTTGGCTTTTTTAATGATCTCAGAATAAAGTATTTGCTATAAAAGGGTTATAGTATTATTATCCCTTTTGTGAGTAACCTTAGCTAAGACAAATGATCTGAAAAGACTTCATCCAGTAAAAAGATGATAATTAGCTTAGTCGATTAATCACATGAGCTTCCTTCTGAATTTTAAATAAGAACACATAAGGAGAAGTGGTCAGTCAGCAGCGAGAACAAGATGCATATGTTACAGAGAGAACCAGAGACAACATGAAGAGATTGGAGGCAGCAGGAGTTAGCCCCTAGAGCTGCCTTAGAAGCTCATATTTAATGAGGCCTTACTATCTGCCGGGCTTTGGGTAAACACTTCACCTGCCTCATTTTATTTAATCCTCCCAGCCGTATGAGAGTCAGTCATCGTTCCTTTTTCTCATATAAAGATACTGAGGTTTAAAGACGAGAAGTGGCCAGAACGCCAACCAACGTCTGTCTGACTGTAGAGTCTATGCTGTGCCAGCCAAGAAGACAGCCAGAAAAGCCTTCAGTTATAGCCCTAAGCATCATTTTCTCCTGATCCTAAAGAAGTAGTGTTCTCTAGAGGAGCAGTCCTTCTCTGAATTAGCATTGATTCTACCTATCATGGAATTGAGAAGAATACTGTTAAGGGGAACAATTCTTACATAATGGAACTCATATTTGACATTTAGGACATTAGGGGTGGAAAAATAAATACGTTTCTCTGACATCTTGAAAAGCACTAATTATTTCCTCCCTTCTTCAAGATTACTACTGTCCAACAAGCATGATTACTAACAGTCATTAGAAGCTACTTGAACTTATCTAGACACTAAGCACAAGACGAAGGTCCAAGCCCACAAGTCCCTTTGCTTACTTGTCCTCAGACAACTGGGCACTGAAGTCCCAGAAAACATGGACCCCTTAAAGAAGAAAAACTGGGCAGGAGATGTGTGTTGCTTATTGCTCCTGACCTCCTGGTGTCACAGCAGGAGGTAAACGCGTGCTTTCTGGTGAACTCTTCCCAGAAGCTTCTGGGGCTTGTGTTACACTTCCCAGACGTCTACTAAAGGTCATGTATTGTTAAATAAATAAAAATCTTTCTCGACCTCAAATATCTCTGTACGTGTTTGTGTATGTGTGTGTGTATACATTCTTCGCTTGGTGTATATACATCAAAGTGGAGAATTTCACAAAACGCCCCAGTTTGTAGTTCAATTCCCTGCTCAAGTCATCAGTGCTCCCACCAGCATGACGGGAGGGGTCTTTCTGCTTCTTTATCAACATGACAAGAGGAGAATTTATTTGTGTTCCTATCTTTACTTTAAAGTGAAGTGAAACCCCATCGCTTTTATTTTGTTGGTAAAAATCCTTAAGAACCCTCCTATCTTTGACCCCATATGGAGTCCTATAATCTAGTCTCACTTGGGGCACTGGAACCTTTTAGGCCATCACTGCTGAAATTGGTACTGGAAAGGAAAATAATATCCTCGGAAAAGTCAGAGAGACTAACAGGAAATTGTGTGAGGAGAATATTAGAAAGAAAAAAGCTGAGAGGGATTTTTGTTGCGTTTTTACTCACACTTTTAAAGTTAACTCTTTGCTGTTTACAATACTCTTGCTTGCTTGGCTTTGACTCCCACGTTTCTGTGAATCAACTTTAGAATCGAAGCATTGTAAAACATTGAGAAAATAATTGTTTTTCAAAAGAGTACTTTAGAGCCCTCATTTCATGTATAAGATACACCAACCAAGAGGTTGCATCAATGTCTAAGAAATATAAAATGATATTGTTAAACTTCACATAGAAAACAGCACTGAAGTTAATAGCAGTTACTAATACAAAGTAGGGAGGAAATTTATTTATTTATTACACAGATAGTCCTTATTCTTATTTTTAATAAATTCTATATGTACATTTTCTAATCTATACAATAGTTAAAATAAAGATAAATGATCAGAAACCAAGAAGAAAGAGGATAAAAATAATTTTGCCAAGAAGACTGGTATAATTAATTTCAAATTTGACTTTGAGTGTTTGAGAGTCAGAGCAAAATAAGGGAAAGAAAATGGGTTACATTATTTTATTATCAAGATTACCAAAGAAACAAATTTTTTTCTGGCAATAAATACTGGTAAAAATTAGTCACTCAGATTCTTATATAAGGGTCATTTTAAAAACCCTTAATTAATTTTCAATAACTTCAATTGAAATTATACTGCAGGGTAGAGCTTAAAGTATTCAGAGGAAGGAAGAATTAAGATCTTTTTCAGATATATGTTTTAGATATTGGCTTTTAAGAGATGCTAGAAAAAATGAGTTCAAGGTTTTAACTCCCCGCAAAAAACCAATGTGTCAAAACTGATATTTTGCTCTGAAACCCAATGAGCTTGTAATTTGTGCCCAAAGAGAGTCATTCCAACCCACAGAGGTGACCTTCAGAAGTATCTATACATTGGGTCAAAAGTCTCTGTCTCTGTTTGGATTTAATGCAGGAAAACAGAAACCACTCTAGGTATTTTCCGCAGAAAGGGATTTGATACAGGAAATCAGGCGATTACACAATCATAGGAAGGGTTAGAAAAGCATAAGGCAGGGAACTGTCACAGGTCATTTGGTTTCAAGGTTAACTGTGAACCAGATTTTGGGAAATGACTGATTCATCTGCTACCACAAACACTCAGAAGCTGCTGACAGGACAGAGAAATATAGAGTGCAGAGCTTGGTTCTCAGCTGTCACTGCTGCAGGAAGACAGCCTTCAACTTCCTTCTACTTTCCAAATATCTTCCAAGTGCATATCATTATACATACAGAACCCTAACAGAGGAGGAATCTGAGAAATGCAAATTGTATCCTTTCAGCCCTTCGGTATAGGGGAGGGGGACAGAGAGCAAGATATAAATGGATACCAAATACCCCAAAACAGTATATAGCACACTCCCCCAATTAGCTATTATTCTGCCCACATCCTTGGACAAGTATTCATTGTTCTGTGCCATATAACATGGAAGATGTTATTTTGTCCAGAAACTGTTAAGTGCTATGTCCTCCTCTTCTTCAGTTCCTGAATCAATGCTGACTGCAGTGGAAAGCACTGTGCTACTCCAGACCTCCTCATCTTCCTTCTCAACTAGGAATGAAAGATGGGCCACAGCGGGTAAGGATGGATCGGGGTAGGTCAGAATGCATCAGTGTTGACGTTTGGGAGTCCATGTGGTTTCTGAACTGAACTTACAACTCCTTGGCCCAGGATGCAGGGTCCCTGAACAAACCTAGTCCCAGACTCTCTAGTCAATACTGTTTTGCTGCAAGTAAGCTACCATGCATTGGGAATGAATCCTAGTTTAGAGAATCAATCATATGAATAAATGCACTTATTTGTATAATGAATAATATTTGCTAAAGACAGTAATTTATCTTTAACAGAGCTTATATTAAACTACTATTTTTTAGTGTAAATGGCAAACATGATCAATAGCTTCTTTTTTTTTCCCAAAGCCTTCCTAAAACCATGCCTGAGATGGTACAGATGTATGTTTTATGTTTGTCATGGTAGATATGAATCAGCTCTTCTTATATGAGTTGTTATTTAGATTTGTTTCAAGATATAACCTGTAAGCCTAGCCTTCTATTCCACCATTTACAGTTGGTATTGATCAGTGAGAAAGTCATTCTTGCCTCTTGCTTCTTCTGGTTCTGACAGTAGAATTAGGAGCAGGATTCGAAGATCATTAACAGATTAGATAGCTTGGGCTTCATTAACTGTCTTTGTCTATAATAGAGGAGAACATGAATCTATTCTGCAGAGCCTAAAATCTCAAACGTAAACATCCACATCAGAAATGTGGCTAACAACACAAAGGCAAGCTCAGTGGTGGTAAAAGATGTCAAGGAAAATGAAATGGGTAGTAAGCAGGTACACTTGCTAATGAAAAAAACCCCTATGGTGATTAAAAATAATAATTAAACTATACAATGGTAACACTCAACTTCCTTACTCAATAATTTTCAATCAAGTGTAGTGGGTAAAATGTGGGGAGATTTTTGGTTATTATCAGGGTGTTTCCTCATGGGAATGCAGATTCTTCTGCTAACTTTGCTTAGTAGAAATAACATTCACCTTTTAAATGTTACTATAGGTTATGCTGTTCGAAAGAGTTTGTCTTTTTGAGAAGCCAGGGACAAGCATATTTTATTGATTTCTTTTTCCCCCCTAATTTACTGTATTTAAGTTTTAGGAAGACTTTCTTATCAAATAAAATAATTGCTAATTTGGAAACTTATTTCCCACACTGCTAGTCTTTATTGTAAGGTAGCAAACATCCATCTCTAAATGGTTTCCAAAGTGGGATATACCATGAAGTGCACAAAATAATACTTCAAGATGTAGGGGTGGGGGGAATTCTTAGAAGTTTGCTTTAGATTTATTTTTGTTCTTATGTCATACTTTTCTTATTTTTTATGTCTGTAATGTACATATAAATCCAAGGATATATGTATATAACTTATAAATAAATATGCATATATTAGAAGTTTGTGCCCATTTATTTCAATAATAGGGTTGCAAAATCAAGAAGTTTGAGGATTACCATTCTACATAAATGTTTGCCTGCAAAACCTGCCATCGTTCATCCAATTCTCAAATGTAATCAAGAGCTCAGCAAACATCTAATCTTGAATTTTTCATTTTTTAATGGATTTAAGAAGATAAATATTTAGAGTCAGAGAATTACAGAATTTTACTTCTGGAAGAGGACTGGAGATACTCTCATCTAACCCCCTCAGCCATGCGTGTGATATAGACTTCTAGTCAAACAGTACTGTGTGTGCCTGCTTCAGTGCCCACGGCAGTTGCATGATCACTGATACTGTGAGTACAGAAAAGGCCAAGGAATGCATCTTAGGCTAAGAGCACATAGTTTTCACTCATCATTAACATTTGTATTTACTATCCTTTCCAATTGAAATCTTTGCACCTAATCTTTCTGGCCCTAGATCTTAAGTTTCTGCAAATTTATATAACTGCTTTTGCTTATTCTTGGAAATGTGTTGATTTGATGGATCAAAATTAACAGATTAAATTATAATATAACTGAATGTAGCTAACTTTATATTACAAGGCCATTACCGTGTAACTTTGGCTTCCAAACTTTGTACTATTCATTTTACTCAGTGGTTAAAGAATACTGACTTTATAGAATTAGAGAGTTTTTATCTCAAGGCTGGCTAGGTATTGGCATCATCCCCCTTGACCCACATGAAACCCCACACTCCTTGGCCACCCATGCTGGTTTCAGATCCATACCAGGATAGCATTCTAAAGCTCTTGTCCTCCCCCTATTCCTGTAAGAGCCAGTTCCGACAGAGAACAAACATAAACGAGGCAGGCCCTCTCCTGAAACCTCTCTCCCCAGCCAATCGCACTCTTCTCATTATTAGATACAATGGCCCCCTTCCCGCTTGAGCTTTCTGCAGTCCTTGACACTTAACCATCTGCTTTTTGACACTATCTTTTCCTTTGGGTTCTCTTCCAAAGCTCTCATCTGGTTCTCCTCTTTCCTTTCTCACAGGTTTAGCTTAGTCTCCTTCAAGGACTCTTGTCCTCTTTTCATCCCATTGTGTGAATATGCCTCAAGGTTCCATCCTAAGCCTTCTCCTCTATTTCACTGGAAATCTCTTCCAGTCACAGAACTTCAGCAATTACCAGTCTCTGTCTCCAGACCTTACTGTCTCATGCTTCCACTGTAAAGCCTCAAATTCTTGCGTTACATACCTGACAAGACTCTCACTGTCTCAAGGTCAATATCCTTTATTCCAAACTAAGTTCTTCTTAATTCTTTCATCTTACTATAGGCAACACCATTTCCTTACTCTCTTAAGTTCAAAACCTTTTTACAGATTCTTCTCCTCACCATTCACCCCAATAGTTACAACATCCTGTTAA
The DNA here is from genome assembly GCF_902729225.1 of Pteropus medius. Lineage (NCBI taxonomy): Eukaryota > Metazoa > Chordata > Mammalia > Chiroptera > Pteropodidae > Pteropus > Pteropus medius. The sequence goes on along the minus strand of NW_024347791.1, from coordinate 11,872,635 downwards.
GTTTTTATTTGAAATACTCTTTACTTTTAATCTTTTTTTTCCATTCTAGATGCAGTCACCCCTCCTCAGACCTGCTCTGCTCCATTATATTCAGCAAGGTAAAATGAAATACCTAAGAGCTATCTGCTACCAGATAGCAGAGGAAAATCCTGACCTAGCTGCTTGAGATCAAACATGAGTGGTAAACGTGGCCCATCCAATGAAGTAGCCTCAAATGGACCATGTCATGTCACATCATTAGGACACTTCAACTCCAAACAGCTTAGAATGTCAGAGTCCCAGAACAAATCCATGAGTGGAAAATCCAATCCAGAGCCACATGGATTTACAAGAAGCAAGGCACAGCGGCTAGGACCAAAGCACAGCTGGGTGAATCAGTATGTACAGCTCTTGTCATGAAGAAGAGCTTATGAAAGTCTAAAACTCTGCCCCAAGTTCAAAAGACAGGTCTTTTGAAAAGTACATATTTCTGCCTATTTTTTAAAAAAAAAGAAAGAAAAAAAATTCAATTATCATCACAGAATGTCTTCTTAACTCTTTCCCTGACTTTGTTCTCTCTCCAAGATATAAAGTTATCTCTAAATCTCTTCCATTCATTCTTTATTTCTGAACCGATAAAACTCTTTCCTGCTAACCTAGCTCTTAAAAAAAAACACACTTCTCCAAAATGCTGTTGATTTATCATGTCACCTTTAAAAGCCACTTTCAGCACCTACTACAAAAAGTAATAGTGAGATATTCATCTATGAATTTGATTTTTAGCATGTGTTCTTTTGGGTAACTAGATAATTTAATTATTATAGGCTCAAACCAGTTTAAGTTGGTTTGAGCAGGCTTTGATAAAATCTAAATATAAAGATACTGATTTTAAGAAAGACCAGTAAATGTCAATGAACTCTAAAGAATTAGCCAATAAACCAAGCTCAAATATATGGTAACCTCTTAGAAAATTTATAACAAAATTGCAAAACCTATAGGAAATCTATGGGAAATTTTTATTGAACAAAATGTTCCTAATGAGTGTCTGTGTGAAAACCTCTCAAGAACAAAGTAGGTGTTGTATTTTATTCCCAAGAATTATGTGACAGAATATGTACATGTAATTTTTTTACTCAAAAGTAAACTCTTTGAGGTCAGTGACTGTGTCCTTCATGTCTATGAACCAGTACAGCAAATGTCCTCACATGGCAGATGGACCAAACCTCAGTTTTTTCATCAGTAAAATAGGGATGATAATCTCTATCCTATAAAGTTGTTGAGAGAATTGAATAAGATTTTGTATGTGATATATCTGGCTCAGCATCTGTCCCACAGAAATGTGTATGGAGTTTATATTCTATGTTGATCTCTGTGCACGGTGGTGAGGATACAACTATGAAATGGATAGCCATGTGGTCTGTGCTCTGAGACCATGCAGTCTGCTGGGATTCACGCTCTGATGCACAAAGGACAACACATTACAGCAATACCCAGCAAGTGTCTGGCGTGGACCCGGAGGCTCTGGGCAGTCTTCAGAGGCTGCAAGGGTGAGAAAAAGTAGGCCAGATGAGAAATGTAATGTTAGTGTGTGTGTGTGTGTGTGTAAGAGAGAGAGAAAGTGAGAGAGAAAGAGAGAGAGAGATCTACTCTAAAAATTGAGGCTGTTCATCAGGAAGTTTTCATTCCTCTGTGGATGGTAAATGTTTTATAGCGATTTAAACATTAGAATGTGGCATAACCAGATAGCTCTTTCCCCAAATATTTTTCTAATCTAGCTCTTCCTGCACTGTTCAGGACTTCTTCTACTCAAAACTAGTCAACTTGACAAATCTGGAATTAGTAAACAGTACCTAACAACATCAAAGAATACTTGTTGATCCCAGAAGCAAACGAACATATTTATTATTAATTTATACTGAAATATACTTACTGCCAACCCCTTTACTTTTATAAGGAAAAATATACTGCTCCTCCACCCCACCCTAATCTGTCAAATTACAAAAGCATTTGAAGTAATAATAGTTGTTGTTGGTTTTAGGTTAGGGACTTAGCCATAATGATAAAGATTTTTATTATTATTTTTTCATTATTTCATATACTAACCAATAAAGTTCCTTTCTGGTCTGGATTTAGCACAAAGAATCCTAAAATGTGTGAATGAAAAGACAAGTTGGAAATTAACCAGTGGGGTATGCTGATTCTGCTACTGGCTGCAGCTCCCACTTCCCAGTCCACCGTAGGCTGGGGCACATCCAGCGGGATACAAAAGAACGAGCACCAGCCACCAGCCTCTCCTTGGGGGTCTGTCAGAACCCACTCTCCCACCCAGGGAGACTTTCCTGACAGACCTTTGTTCTATCCCTCACAGTGACCTCAAGGCCTCATAGAAATAAAATGTTATTTCTTCTCCCACGCACATTCAGCTTCTCTTAAACTAATGAGAGCTCTTCATTTTAAAGACATGCAAGTGGAGGCCCTGAGAAGTTAGAAGACTAACTTCACGTGACACAGTAATAATTACTGGAGCAACTAGGATTAAAAGCTGGGGTCCCTGAAACCCGATCCCATGTGGCGCTGTCATGTCACACCACGTGCCTTCCACTCAGCCTGGGTTTGCAAGGAGCAGCCTTGGTCAGCCCTAGGAGGGTCAGGCTTGGGTAGCACATCCATGTGGGATTCCTTCCAGTAGCTCTTGGGAAACTGGTATGCTTTTCTGAATCTCAAGAAAAATCTATTGAGAAACTAGGACAACTGGAAAAATTATTCTAATTCTCCTTCAAGAATTAAAAGGTAGCTGTCGAACATAGAGATGTTACTGATTTGAAGAGCTCCACTGACAGAGGTGGAAAGCAGGAGCAGGGGATGTAAACACTCAGAGTTGAAAGTTAAAGTCTCCCAGCATCTCCAGGAATCAGGACAGAAGCATAGAAGGGAGAAGTCAAGATGTAATCAGTCAGTCTGGCCTGTAGCTGTTGCTATGTTATAAGTGAATGTTCACAGCGCTAGCTGGTGCTAGCAGTGACAGCTAGCAGTGAGTCATACTTACAAATAAAATAAACATTAGTAAGCTCAAATACATAGAATACTTTAAACAAATCCTATGAGGATATTCCAAGAAATAACAAGTTTTGAAAGAGATACAAGTTTTCAAATTGGCAATATCGAGACACGGTTTTGCTGTAGTGCTGAGGGATCTGAATGTTACATCATTTTAATACTAGCCAATAATGCTTGCTGGCATTTTACAGCGTTTGCTAGAGGCAAAAAAAAAAAAAGAAGTTCTTTGTAAATACTACTAAACTTAATATTTCGTACTTGTTAAACTAAAATTTTTAGATGTCCGTAATAATGAGTAAAGAATATGAAGAATGTTTAAAGTATTTCAAAGACAAAAACAACAAGTTATGGTTTCAGGAATTCTTGAGAATTCCTGGGAATTTTGACATCTTGTACCTAAATCCTAAAGATTATAACCTGATGGGAATTGGAACCACTAGGCTTGGGTCACAAATGAGACACGATCTCAACCAGTATGGATTATTGTTCTAATTTAGAAATCTCATAAAGAGAAAAAAGTAAAAGATTCTTTTGCAATATACTAACTAAAACTCTATTTTTCCAAAATTTTGTACATGATATTTTGAAGAGCAAAAAGCAGAGTCCACTAAAAACATCCAAACTCTCTGTAGAAGGATAGCTGCCTAAGTATTATTTCCCCCCAGACATTTCATGCATGTTCTTTCACTGCTGGTTGCTATAGCTATCTCTTTGACACAAGTTTTTCTGGAGGTTCTAGTTCCAAAACGCTGTGCACAGAATATCATCTCTTCCACTAGGGTGAAGAAACAAAATCTTTCCTTGGTGGTTACCTTCAGGACTTAAAGTAGTGCTCAGACTGAATGGGCCTTCCCCAAGCTGTCCTGCTACACATAATGCAAATTATGGGAAAGTTTAACTCTTGAAAAGCTCATAACATGTAATACATAATTAATCATTGAAATGACATTCAATATTTTAATAATTATGTTGGACTGAAGGGTTATCCAAGTCTAGGAAATAAAGAACTGGGATGGAGAAGAATATTTATTACTTTAAACGAATTCATATTAAGAACAAAGAAATTGAGATAAAGAAATATTTCATTTGGATAAAAAAGTAATGCAGAAAAGTCTATTCATAATAACCTGACAAATGAAAAAGAAAAAGGAAGAAAGGAAAGAAAAGCATAATAATGTTGTTGTTAGAAAGTTGTTGTTGTTGTTGTTGTTGTTGTTGTTGTTGTTAATTGTTGTTGTTGTTGTTAAGAAAGAGTTGAAAGAAAGAGGGAGTGGAGTGAGGGAGGTGGGAGGAGGGAGGGGGAGGGAGGAGAAGGAAGGAAGGAAGGAAGAAGGAAGGAAGGTGAAGGAAGGAAGGAAGGAAGGAAGGAAGGAAGGAAAGAAGGAAGGGGAAAATTCATTAATATTTTAGGGCCTGATAGAGAAAAGTTTGGTCCCAGAATCATCTCTCTAGGAAGGGTTCACCCCTCTTCTGCTGTATAGTATCGCTTGAGTACACATTCTTTAGCCAAAGCTGCAAAGAAAATCCTTTCCAAACATATTGATTATTTGCCACCATAACTCATTTCTTATAACTCAAAAAAGCAAAAAGAAAAAAAACCCTTGTGGAACTGTAAGAATATTCATATAAACATTTATGTTTTATAAAAAAACATTTTCACATGATGCCACATGGTGCCAAAAGTGAGGTACAGAAGTAAAAATGAAGCCTTTTAGTTAGAAAAGGAGTTTAGGCATATTGCTTTTCAGATTCTATATGGAGATCTTCAGTTTGATCACTTTTCTGGCTCTCAATTTACACATCTTGAGAGGAATAACAAATCGCAGGCCTTTGTATATAAAACAAATCAACATTAAGAGGAATATTATGAATTCCTTTTTATTTTTCATAGAAGTTCTCTAATGAGTAATAAAAGACTAAAAAATAATAAATAAATTAACTTCTGAATATCTACTACATAGTGAGGTGAATACCTTTAATACATAATTAATTTTTACAAATCAAGAAAAGCGTAACTCCAGTTTAAAGACAGGGCAGAAAAATATCCAGGCAATTCATGAAAGGAAGAAACATGAATGTACAACAAACACAGACATGTTCAACACAAATACTATGTCAATAAGAACCAAAACAATGTATCATTTTTCACATGTCAGATTAGCAAAAGTTTTAAAGAGTAATAATATTCCACACTGAAATGAAATGTCGGAAAAAGAAGTGGAAAAAATAATTGCTTTTGCAATTGCAACAAAAAGAATAAAATACCTAGGAATAAATTTAACAAAACAAGTGAAGGACCTATATAACGAAAATTATAAGACCCTATTAAAAGAAATCAAAGAAGATACAAAGAAATGGAAAGATATTCTGTGTTCTTGGATTGGAAGAATCAACATAGTTAAAATAACCATATTACCTAAAGCATTATAAAGATTTAATGCAATCCCCATCAAAATTCCATCGGCAATTTTTAAAGAAATAGAACAAAAAATCATCAGATTTGTATGGACGCTTTAAAGACCCCGAATTGCCAAAGGCATCCTGAGAAAAAAGAATGAAGCTGGAGGCATCACTCTGCCCAACTTTAAATTATACTACAATGTGGCAGAAATCAGAACAGCACGGTATTGGCAGCAAAACAGACACACGAGCCAGTGGAACAGAATCAAGAGTCCAGAAGTAAACCCATGTTTATATGGGAAAATAATTTTCGACAAAGAAGTCAAAAACATACAGTGGAGGAAGGATAGCCTCTTCAATAAATGGTGCTGGGAAAACTGGAAAGCCACCTGCAAAAGAATGAAACTAGACTGCTGTCTATCACTACACACCAAAAGTAACTCAAAAAGGATTAAGGACCTAAACATGAGACCTGAAACAATAAAATACATAGAAAAAATAAGAACTAAACTGAAGGACCTTGGACTTAAAGAGGATTTTATGAATTTGACCTCAAAAGCAAGAGAAATAAAAGCAAAAATAAATCAATGGGACTACATCAAACTAAAAAGGTTCTGCTCAGCAAAAGAAATTGTCGACAAGGTAAAGAGACAACCATTTGAATGGGAAAATCTATTTGCAAGCAACACCTCCAATAAGGGCCTAATATCCAAAATATATAAAGAACTCATACGACTCAATAACAACAAAAAAACAAATGATCCAATCAAAAATTAGGCAGAAGACCTGAACAGACACTTCTCCCTAGAGGACATACAAATGGCCAAAAAATATATGAAAAGATGCTCAACATCGCTAGCTACTAGGGAAATGCAAATCAAAACCGCAATGAGATACCATCTCACACCTTAGAATGGCTATAATCAACAGAACAAACAATAACAAATGTTGGAGAGGATGTGGAGAAAAAGGAACCCTTATGCACTGCTGGTGGGACTGCAAATTGGTACAGCCACTATGGAAAACAGTATAGAGATTCCTCAAAAAACTAAGAATTGATCTACCATATGATCCAGCAATCCCTCTTCTGGGTATTTACCCCCAAAGACTTGAAAATCCATATCCAAAAGATATTTGCACACCAATGTTCATAGCAGCATTATTCACAGTGGCCAGGACATGGAAGCAACTGAAGTGTCCTACAATAGATGATTGGCTAAAGAAGCTGTGGTACATATATACAATGGAATATTACTCAGCCATAAGAAGAGATGAAATACTGCCATTTGCGACAACATGGATGGGCCTTGAGA
>NW_024347791.1:11787859-11865875 GCF_902729225.1 Pteropus medius | reverse complement strand
AAACTCTTCTCCAAAATGCTGTTGATTTATCATGTCACCTTTAAAAGCCACTTTCAGCACCTACTACAAAAAGTAATAGTGAGATATTCATCTATGAATTTGATTTTTAGCATGTGTTCTTTTGAGTAACTAGATAATTTAATTATTATAGGCTCAAACCAGTTTAAGTTGGTTTGAGCAGGCTTTGATAAAATCTAAATATAAAGATAACGATTTTAAGAAAGACCAGTAAATGTCAATGAACTCTAAAGAATTAGCCAATAAACCAAGCTCAAATATATGGTAACCTCTTAGAAAATTTATAACAAAATTGCAAAACCTATAGGAAATCTATGGGAAATTTTTATTGAACAAAATGTTCCTAATGAGTGTCTGTGTAAAAACCTCTCAAGAACAAAGTAGGTGTTGTATTTTATTCCCAAGAATTATATGACAGAATATGTACATGTAATTTTTTTACTCAAAAGTAAACTCTTTGAGGTCAGCGACTGTGTCCTTCATGTCTATGAACCAGTACAGCAAATGTCCTCACATGGCAGATGGACCACATTCAAAAATTGGCTCTCTGGCACTTACAAGACATATTGTCTTCAATGAATTACTTGATCACTCCAAACCTCAGTTTTTTCATCAGTAAAATAGGGATGATAATCTCTATCCTATAAAGTTGTTGAGAGAATTGAATAAGATTTTGTATGTGATATATCTGGCTCAGCATCTGTCCCACAGAAATGTGTATGGAGTTTATACTCTATGTCGATCTCTGTGCACGGTGGTGAGGATACAACTATGAAATGGATAGCCATGTGGTCTGTGCTCTGAGACCATGCAGTCTGCTGGGATTCACGCTCTGATGCACAAAGGACAACACATTACAGCAATACCCAGCAAGTGTCTGGCGTGGACCCGGAGGCTCTGGGCAGTCTTCAGAGGCTGCAAGGGTGAGAAAAAGTAGGCCAGATGAGAAATGTAATGTTAGTGTGTGTGTGTGTGTGTGTAAGAGAGAGAGAAAGTGAGAGAGAAAGAGAGAGAGAGATCTACTCTAAAAATCGAGGCTGTTCATCAGGAAGTTTTAATTCCTCTGTGGATGGTAAATGTTTTATAGCGATTTAAACATTAGAATGTGGCATAACCAGATAGCTCTTTCCCCAAATATTTTTCTAATCTAGCTCTTCCTGCACTGTTCAGGACTTCTTCTACTCAAAACTAGTCAACTTGACAAATCTGGAATTAGTAAACAGTACCTAACAACATCAAAGAATACTTGTTGATCCCAGAAGCAAACGAACATATTTATTATTAATTTATACTGAAATATACTTACTGCCAACCCCTTTACTTTTATAAGGAAAAATATACTGCTCCTCCACCCCACCCTAATCTGTCAAATTACAAAAGCATTTGAAGTAATAATAGTTGTTGTTGGTTTTAGGTTAGGGACTTAGCCATAATGATAAAGATTTTTATTATTATTTTTTCATTATTTCATATACTAACCAATAAAGTTCCTTTCTGGTCTGGATTTAGCACAAAGAATCCTAAAATGTGTGAATGAAAAGACAAGTTGGAAATTAACCAGTGGGGTATGCTGATTCTGCTACTGGCTGCAGCTCCCACTTCCCAGTCCACCGTAGGCTGGGGCACATCCAGCGGGATACAAAAGAACGAGCACCAGCCACCAGCCTCTCCTTGGGGGTCTGTCAGAACCCACTCTCCCACCCAGGGAGACTTTCCTGACAGACCTTTGTTCTATCCCTCACAGTGACCTCAAGGCCTCATAGAAATAAAATGTTATTTCTTCTCCCACGCACATTCAGCTTCTCTTAAACTAATGAGAGCTCTTCATTTTAAAGACATGCAAGTGGAGGCCCTGAGAAGTTAGAAGACTAACTTCACGTGACACAGTAATAATTACTGGAGCAACTAGGATTAAAAGCTGGGGTCCCTGAAACCCGATCCCATGTGGCGCTGTCATGTCACACCACGTGCCTTCCACTCAGCCTGGGTTTGCAAGGAGCAGCCTTGGTCAGCCCTAGGAGGGTCAGGCTTGGGTAGCACATCCATGTGGGATTCCTTCCAGTAGCTCTTGGGAAACTGGTATGCTTTTCTGAATCTCAAGAAAAATCTATTGAGAAACTAGGACAACTGGAAAAATTATTCTAATTCTCCTTCAAGAATTAAAAGGTAGCTGTCGAACATAGAGATGTTACTGATTTGAAGAGCTCCACTGACAGAGGTCGAAAGCAGGAGCAGGGGATGTAAACACTCAGAGTTGAAAGTTAAAGTCTCCCAGCATCTCCAGGAATCAGGACAGAAGCATAGAAGGGAGAAGTCAAGATGTAATCAGTCAGTCTGGCCTGTAGCTGTTGCTATGTTATAAGTGAATGTTCACAGCGCTAGCTGGTGCTAGCAGTGACAGCTAGCAGTGAGTCATACTTACAAATAAAATAAACATTAGTACGCTCAAATACATAGAATACTTTAAACAAATCCTATGAGGATATTCCAAGAAATAACAAGTTTTGAAAGAGATACAAGTTTTTCAAATTGGCAATATCGAGACACGGTTTTGCTGTAGTGCTGAGGGATCTGAATGTTACATCATTTTAATACTAGCCAATAATGCTTGCTGGCATTTTACAGCGTTTGCTAGAGGCAAAAAAAAAAAAAAAAAAAAGAAGTTCTTTGTAAATACTACTAAACTTAATATTTCGTACTTGTTAAACTAAAATTTTTAGATGTCCGTAATAATGAGTAAAGAATATGAAGAATGTTTAAAGTATTTCAAAGACAAAAACAACAAGTTATGGTTTCAGGAATTCTTGAGAATTCCTGGGAATTTTGACATCTTGTACCTAAATCCTAAAGATTATAACCTGATGGGAATTGGAACCACTAGGCTTGGGTCACAAATGAGACACGATCTCAACCAGTATGGATTATTGTTCTAATTTAGAAATCTCATAAAGAGAAAAAAGTAAAAGATTCTTTTGCAATATACTAACTAAAACTCTACTTTTCCAAAATTTTGTACATGATATTTTGAAGAGCAAAAAGCAGAGTCCACTAAAAACATCCAAACTCTCTGTAGAAGGATAGCTGCCTAAGTGTTATTTCCCCCCAGACATTCATGCATGTTCTTTCACTGCTGGTTGCTATAGCTATCTCTTTGACACAAGTTTTTCTGGAGGTTCTAGTTCCAAAACGCTGTGCATAGAATATCATCTCTTCCACTAGGGTGAAGAAACAAAATCTTTTCTTGGTGGTTACCTTCAGGACTTAAAGTAGTGCTCAGACTGAATGGGCCTTCCCCAAGCTGTCCTGCTACACATAATGCAAATTATGGGAAAGTTTAACTCTTGAAAAGCTCATAACATGTAATACATAATTAATCATTGAAATGACATTCAATATTTTAATAATTATGTTGGACTGAAGAGTTATCCAAGTCTAGGAAATAAAGAACTGGGATGGAGAAGAATATTTATTACTTTAAACGAATTCATATTAAGAACAAAGAAATTGAGATAAAGAAATATTTCATTTGGATAAAAAAGTAATGCAGAAAAGTCTATTCATAATAACCTGACAAATGAAAAAGAAAAAGGAAGAAAGGAAAGAAAAGAAGAAAGAAAGGTGTTAGAAAGTTGTTGTTGTTGAAAAGAAAGAAAGTTGTTGTTAGAAAGAAAGAAAGAAAGAAGGAAGGAAGGAAGAAGCTTAAAAGAGAAATAAAGGAAGGAAGGTGTGAAGGAAGGAAGGAAGGAAAGGAAGGAAGGAAGTCGAAGGAAGGAAGGAAGGAAGGAAGGAAGGAGAAAATTCATTAATATTTTAGGGCCTGATAGAGAAAAGTTTGGTCCCAGAATCATCTCTCTAGGAAGGGTTCACCCCTCTTCTGCTGTATAGTATCACTTGAGTACACATTCTTTAGCCAAAGCTGCAAAGAAAATCCTTTCCAAACATATTGATTATTTGCCACCATAACTCATTTCTTACAACTCAAAAAAGAAAAAAGAAAAAAAACCCTTGTGGAACTGTAAGAATATTCATATAAACATTTATGTTTTATAAAAAACATTTTCACATGATGCCACATGGTGCCAAAAGTGAGGTACAGAAGTAAAAATGAAGCCTTTTAGTTAGAAAAGGAGTTTAGGCATATTGCTTTTCAGATTCTATATGGAGATCTTCAGTTTGATCACTTTTCTGGTTCTCAATTTACACATCTTGAGAGGAATAACAAATCGCAGGCCTTTGTATATAAAACAAATCAACATTAAGAGGAATATTATGAATTCCTTTTTATTTTTCATAGAAGTTCTCTAATGAGTAATAAAAGACTAAAAAATAATAAATAAATTAACTTCTGAATATCTACTACATAGTGAGGTGAATACCTTTAATACATAATTAATTTTTACAAATCAAGAAAAGCGTAACTCCAATTTAAAGACAGGGCAGAAAAGTATCCAGGCAATTCATGAAAGGAAGAAACATGAATGTACAACAAACACAGACATGTTCAACACAAATACTATGTCAATAAGAACCAAAACAATGTATCATTTTTCACATATCAGATTAGCAAAAGTTTTAAAGAGTAATAATATTCCACACTGAAATGAAATGTCAGAAAAAGAAGTGGAAAAAATAATTGCTTTTGCAATTGCAACAAAAAGAATAAAATACCTAAGAATAAATTTAACAAAACAAGTGAAGGACCTATATAATGAAAATTATAAGACCCTATTAAAAGAAATCAAAGAAGATACAAAGAAATGGAAAGATATTCTGTGTTCTTGGATTGGAAGAATCAACATAGTTAAAATAACCATATTACCTAAAGCATTATAAAGATTTAATGCAATCCCCATCAAAATTCCATCGGCAATTTTTAAAGAAATAGAACAAAAAATCATCAGATTTGTATGGAAGCTTTAAAGACCCCGAATTGCCAAAGGCATCCTGAGAAAAAAGAATGAAGCTGGAGGCATCACTCTGCCCAACTTTAAATTATACTACAATGTGGCAGTAGTCAGAACAGCATGGTATTGGCAGCAAAACAGACACACGAGCCAGTGGAACAGAATCAAGAGTCCAGAAGTAAACCCATGTTTATATGGGAAAATAATTTTCGACAAAGAAGTCAAAAACATACAGTGGAGAAAGGATAGCCTCTTCAATAAATGGTGCTGGGAAAACTGGAAAGCCACCTGCAAAAGAATGAAACTAGACTGCTGGCTATCACTACACACCAAAAGTAACTCAAAAAGGATTAAGGACCTAAACATGAGACCTGAAACAATAAAATACATAGAAAAAATAAGAACTAAACTGAAGGACCTTGGACTTAAAGAGGATTTTATGAATTTGACCTCAAAAGCAAGAGAAATAAAAGCAAAAATAAATCAATGGGACTACATCAAACTAAAAAGGTTCTGCTCAGCAAAAGAAATCGTCGACAAGGTAAAGAGACAACCATTTGAATGGGAAAATCTATTTGCAAGCAACACCTCCGATAAGGGCCTAATATCCAAAATATATAAAGAACTCATACGACTCAATAACAATAAAAAAACAAATGATCCAATCAAAAATTAGGCAGAAGACCTGAACAGACACTTCTCCCTAGAGGACATACAAATGGCCAAAAAATATATGAAAAGATGCTCAACATCGCTAGCTACTAGGAAAATGCAAATCAAAACCGCAATGAGATACCATCTCACACCTTAGAATGGCTATAATCAACAGAACAAACAATAACAAATGTTGGAGAGGATGTGGAGAAAAAGGAACACTTATGCACTGCTGGTGGGACTGCAAATTGGTACAGCCACTATGGAAAACAGTATGGAGATTCCTCAAAAAACTAAGAATTGATCTACCATATGATCCAGCAATCCCTCTTCTGGGTATTTACCCCCAAAGACTTGAAAATCCATATCCAAAAGATATTTGCACACCAATGTTCATAGCAGCATTATTCACAGTGGCCAGGACATGGAAGCAACTGAAGTGTCCTACAATAGATGATTGGCTAAAGAAGCTGTGGTACATATATACAATGGAATATTACTCAGCCATAAGAAGAGATGAAATACTGCCATTTGCGACAACATGGATGGGCCTTGAGATAATCATGCTAATTGAAATAAGCCATACAGAAAAAGTTGAAAATCACGTGATATCACTTATATATGGGATATAAACCTAAAAGCAACAAATGAGCAGGACAAACAAACGGAGACTCATGGACATGGACTATAAGCTAGTGGTTACCAGAGGACTATAGACTAGTGGTTACTAGTGGGGTGAGAGAGGAGAGGGGAGATAGATAGGGTAAAGGGGGTCAAATATATGGTTTAGGGGGAGGGTGAAGTGGGTAAAAGGAATCAAATATATGGTAGCTGAAGGAAACTGGACTCTGGTGGTAAACACACAATAGAATATACAAATGTCAAATTATAATGTACACCTGAAAATTATATAATTGTATTAACAAATGTTACCCCAACAAACTAGAAAAAGTAAAATAAAATAAAATAATATTCCACATTGATAAAGGTACGGGAAAAATAGTCACTCTAAAGAGTGATACAATGTTTCTTAGCCAAAATTAGCCAACTACACCGAAATCTTTAAAAAATGCATTTCTTCGTTGACCAGAATTTTTCATTTAAAATTTTTCCTAAGGAAAAAATTGGATGAGAAGACAAAGAAGAATCTACAGGCTGTTTTCTCGCAGTCTTGTTTTTAATAATAATAATAATAATAATAATAATAATAATAGCCTAAGTATCTAATAACAGTGAACTCGTTAAATGAGTTATGGTAATCCATACAACAGAATGGCCAGGAAAGAAGTGTACAAATATTACACTAAGCACTAATAGTACAATAAGGATATTGTGATCCCATTTCTGTAAGTAAAAATATGTAAATGTGAGCATACAGATGCAACAAAAACCTCTGGAAATGAAGTTTATATACCACGAAATATTTATTGAATGAATGAGCCAATGAATGTGTTAACAGTGGTTATATTCAGGTATCAATATTATGGGTGATTGTGTGTATTTTGCTGATTTATATTTTAAATTTTCTACGAATTACGTGGATTTTTCTTTTTAATTTTAAAAAAATGTTTGAAAAATGCAAAGGACTGAGAGGAGCTAAATGAATTCGGAGCTCTCGTTTTCTTCTATTATACTTAAAAGAATACAGAAAAAATAAATGTGCCTAGAGTCTCAAGAAAACTGACAATTGATCTAATAAATAGATAAAAGAGTTTATTCACATAAAAATGCCTGCCTTTGAGGCTAAGGTCAGTCAAAACTCTAGATTCTGAATATATGCAGGTTATGCAAGTAAAACCTGCCTGAAGGCAGCTTTGGTCAACACTCCCAATTTTAAGAAACATTGTTTTGTACTAGACAACAATTTGCCCTTTTGATCCCACACTTCCTTCTTTCAAGCTACGTTGGCTTTCTCAGAACTTGGTACATCAGAACATCTCTTCTTTCACCTATATGGCCAAATGCCAAAGCTTTAGATTCTACTCAAAAGGAAGATACTGCTGGAGTACAATTTTTTTGAAAGAAAATAGATTCCCTGCATTTACCCTCAGATTGTATGAAAACAGGAAAATCTATATAAAGCCAAAAGTCCACAGCATGTGTTAGAAATCACATGCCATCTTAACAAATACCATCGCTAACTAAAAGCTGGACACCTAAAAGGTTTTTGCCTCATAGTTAGAGCAGACAAAGTTAATTCTGCACTTACTAGTGTGTAAAACTGTATAAAACACCAAGGATACAGAAATGAACCAGAAAGGAAGTCACAGTCCCATGGGATAATGAAAAGTGCCAATGCTAGCCTTAATTTAAACAGAGCCCCCTCAGAAGCAACCAGTTCTGCCTGGGGAAGATCTCTGAGATGCAATTTAGAAAGTGAACATACATTCTCCTGGTGTAAAAAGACTGGAAAGATGTTAAACGTAGAGAGAACCTTAAGCACAAAGGCAAGGAGGCAGAAAAACCGGGCAATAGTAAGTGTGACAAAGTTATAGCTCAGCAGAATTTGAAAATGATGGTAGAAAGCACATTTGACCTGAATGATAAATTAATAGGTAGCCAGGTAGTTCAGTTTATACATGACTTAGTTTCACAGACCTAAAGACCTCTACATTTAAATGACTGGTTAGTATGTCAAACCAGCTCTATGTTCGGCTGTAGTGGTAATCGCCTTTATTCTAAAATGGAAGTTTTTTTCTTTGCCAAGAAAGGAGTGATTTCACTTTTGCCTCTCTTCTCTTTAGGTTCTTTCCACTTACGTTTTACAGACACATGGACACACCCTTTAAGCTAGGTTTCAATGAAAAACCTAGCTAATCCAGTTATAACATCATCATTGGTGATGTTAACATGGAGACAGTTGCCTTCTTGCTCAATAGGGTGAGACTTTGAAAAAGGCTTGAGCATGTGCATGGAGCCAATGTGTCTGGCTTCAGTCACCTCCTTCTCCTACATTGCCAAAGAAGCAGAAGCAAAGGAACCACCTCCTTATTGTTCTCTTGCATAAATGGGCCAGCTGCCCACGGGGGGAGGGTGGTGTCTAGGCATTTACATGACCTGCTGTGGAAGGGTGGGGTGACTGTCTCAAAATCCCTGCTCTTAAAAATTGAGGAAAGAAGGCCCTTCCAACTAACTAAAGTAAAAGAAAAAGAACTGATCTGTAAGCCTGCTGGCTGCTGTTAGTAGGAACAAATCCTAGAACACTTCACTGCTAGCAAGGACAGCTAAAGAAAATGCAGTTCAGGTCACCGTGGGCAATGTGAAGATTGCCAGCTCTTCACCATGCTGTCCAGCATCAAAAAGCCATCTTGTTTTTCTTTTAACCAGACACACATAGTCGGGCTTTTTTGAATCTGGCATCACAGATGTTGAGACATATTTTTGCAGAGCAGTTTATGATGACATTTATGAGCTATGCCTCACAGTGATCTCTCAAGGTGAGTGAAGGCAATCCAACGGATGGGGAAACTAAAGTGTTGGGAGCCCCGGCTCAGGCCCCAGCAAGTCGAAGCTCAAGAAAGGGAGTGACAAACCAACAGACTGTTCAGACCAACAAATTTAACTCCTGTTAGGGGTGGATTTGTTTTTGGAAGAGGAAGAGACAAATTGGTTAAAGATAAGCATTGGAGGAAAAAATTAAGGAGGCAAATCTAAATCAAACCTATCTTTAATACACAGTCAATTCAAAGCATGAAAAAGTGGATTCTAAAAATATAACAAATATTCCTATACAGCTTAATATCCTATTCCACTAAAAAAATAAAAAAGCTGCATTCATCGAAACTGAGAGGCAAAAGTTATTTCAAAGTTTTTAGACACATGGGCTAAATTCAATTCCAGCTAAAGAAACAGAAAAAGGTCAAGGTCAGCCTGCATCATGAAACAGCCAGGTGTATACCGGCGGCTACAGGGATGACCTTTACCTCACTCAGGTAGTTTTGAATGGTGGCATGTATGTCAATGGCCTGACATCATCAGGACTTCTGCATTACACTGGCTAAGAGAGACTAGATTCTCAATGTACTTTCTTTAAAGCATCACATTACTACCATACAAGATTCTGGGTAAAAATCTATTTTTTTCATCAAAAAACTTTTCAATTTGTATTAAACTTCTCCAGCAAGATAACTGTTTTTAAACAAATTACTTTTGGAGATGGTATACGCAAATCTGTGATACAAAAATTAGAATGTGTCTCGTTTTAATTTTTTTAATAAAGACATTTTTAACTGCAATTTTTTTCCTCCTTAAAAATCTTGATTCAATCCTATTTGCCATTGGTGAGATACAAAAAAGCTGCATGGTACAGGAAAAAGACCACCGACAACCTTGTCAAAAAGGAGGTCACATCTCACCATGCTAACTGCAGTCAAGAGTAAATTTCAAGTGCTGGGATTCTGCTTTTCAGATCTTAGCTCATGTTGTTTCTATTGTGAATGTAGCCGACTCAAAGCCATGTTCTTCTTTTTTTAGCCTTATTGAGTTTTGCATCTGCATGGGGCATGGGAAGCATGGTTTCCAAACTCAGGCCGACCTGAATTTGGATCCCAGCTCTCAACTTACAAGCTGGGGACCTTGAGCTTTCCTTCATTTTTCTGTTTGATCTGTCAGAGCTTTGCTATATTTATCTATTAAAAACGACATAAGGTTATTATTATGAAGGAAAAACGAAGAGCTATATCAAAGTAAATAGTGAATGATGAGTGACACTAAGATTCATCCAGCTGCCAAAACCTTGGGCACCGTCCTCGACTTCTTTCTCTCTCTCCAGGCCTGTCAATCCCTGCCTTTCTCCCCTCACTCCCACTGCTTCATCTTAGGCCATCAGGTTCCCTCTCATCTCACCGCCTCCCTAATGCGTTCTCTGCTGCTGCCACCAGATTGTGCTTTCTCAGCTACAAACGTGGTCCTGCCATCACCTGCTTTGACTCCTCCAGCATCCTCCACTGCATCCAGGATAAAGTCAAGGAACTCATTACCTGGCCCCAGTGCACCTGCCTCTCCAAGCTCAACTCCAGTTCTGACATCCCCTAACGCTTCCCCTTCCTGTCTCGCCCCCAACTCTCGGCTCCAGCCATATTGGACTTTTGCAGCAGTTAATATTAGAATTATCTAATATTGGAATTACCTAAGATTCAGTTTAAGTGCCATCTCATCTCACCCCACCCAGTCCGAGTTGGGAGCCCCTCCCAGCATCTCCCAAAGCACTTCATGCTCCCCGCCGTCATAGTACATGTTTTTCTGGGTACTGATTATCTTTGGGCTCCTTAAGGATAAGAATTTTTTTTTCTGTAATCCCAGGACCTAGCACAGGGCTTGGCATGTGAGATGTGCTTTATGAATTTGAATGAATAAATGAATGAACTCATAAATCTAGCACAGCGTCGAATGCATAGTAGGCATTTGATGAAGGTAAGTCTGGTTTCCTTTCCTTCTTTCCCAGAATCAAGGGATTTCTGAAATGGTGACTATTCTGCAGGAACTACTGTAAAGTTTTATCTTCCTTCTATGGATTCAAGGACATAACTGCCTACTTTCCATCTCTCTCCTTCTTCTCATCTCTCTAAACACACAGATACCACATCCCACAGAGGCATGTCTAACATGTCAGAGAGATCCCCTGAAAGAACCTGACCTTGCATGGACTCTGGACATTGGACCCTTAGATACCCCAAGAGTCACTTGAGAAGCTTGTTAAGATACAGAACCCTGTGCCCCACTCTCCTAGCTTGTACGGAGTGGAAACCAACGATTAGTTTTCAAAAGCTCTCCCCACAGTAATCCAGATCTGCCAGGGTTGGGAGTTACTGCCCACAAGTCGAACTTTTAGTTTCAAAGTCTAAAAGGAAAAGCCACTCAGTCTGTGTCTCCTTCCCCAACGCCTCAACAGTAAGCCAGACATGTTTCTGCTGCCACGAGAGGAAATAAAAAGGAGGTATGTATGTTATTCGTGTGCTTATTTATACCTTGTGTTGTTCCAAATCAATTTAGGGTACCCTGGGACGATAGTATGCTATCAGCAAATGGGAAAATATGGAGCCTCATAAAGTCCACACTCGTCTGATGGCCTGTCCTTCCTAACGTAAAGAATTTGTTTCCTCTAACTTTGAATAGGATCATTCGGCCATTTCACATCTCCCCTTCCTGACACTCTTCACAAAGTTGTACAACTTTGGGACCATGATGCTCCTCAGGGAACCCAGAAACTTCTTGTGCTGTCACAGTGCGTTTCTATGACATTACTTATGCTGCTATAAGACTAGTCGGGCAAAAGTGACAAGAAAAGGGGAAAAGTACTGGAACTAACAGGGACTAGAAGGGTTTTTTAAACGTCTATCACATTTGGTGCATGGTTCTCCTTTTTAAATTATAGCAGCACTAAGTAAACTGGTATCTATTTAAAAAATAAATAAATAAATAAGCCAGTTTGGGGTTTCTCCCATCTGCGGTCTAGAAATCATTTCTAATTTGCTGCATGAATGCTCAAGAAGGAAGACAAACCTCCAACATTGTTTTATTTCTCATTTTATTTATATTTTATTCCACTTTCAGGATAGTTCCCTATGAGAGTGAAGGAAAAGTGCAGGTTTACTTCAGTTGTATGAGGAAAATCCCGAAAAATTTCTCCTATTCCCTCAGCACTTCCTTTTTTATTTTCTCCAGAGGGAACTAAAGTTCCAAAGTCCAGAAAGAGGGTTACTTTCTGTATTATTTCAGGCAATCTGGAAAAGGAGAAGTTGAGAAGTCTCAGGGAAATGGGCTTCTTAGTTTTTATTTCTTCTTCTTCCTTTTGGTGCTGCCAACTTCATTCTGCACATGTGATTTCTAGAGTTTGGCAGGAAGGTCTCCATCGTGCCACCCTGAACCCAGAGCTAATGACACTGATCAAGAAGTCTACTAGGTGTAGCATGATCCTGAATCCTGTCCCTGACTCCTTCCCCAGATTCTCAAGTCCACGGGGATTCTGGATTATTTTGCTGGCCGGGTGACCAGGAATAGAAGCCATACCCCTCAGGGCAGGAGCTCATTTCCTCCACTTCTGCTCATTAATCGAGAACCAAGGCTACATGATGTAGAACCTAGAAAGACTTTCCTTGACTCGGAAATCCTCTATTTTGAGTGGGTCCAGAACCCTTTTATTTTCTCCCCATTCTAACAGTGACCACCAGCAACAAGCGTGACCAAAAGGGAATTTCCTCAAAGCATACCAGTCTCGGTGTAGCGAAGCCCCAGCAACAGAAATAACATACCAGTTCTTGGGACTTCCCTCACCTTAGGTAGCTGGAGAGCTGTTCCTTCTAAATCCCTCCACTTCTAGCAATTCTCTTGCCCTCAATCTGTGGTCCCAGGGAAAAATCATTGTGTAATTGCACAAATCCCTGGCAGCCTTCCTTAAGACTCTGCTACCAGAAGACAGGCATGAAATTTGTGCAGCAACTTCTCTGCTACCGTCCTGTGAGGCCGTTTTTCCTTGGCATGCCCATAGTTTCCAAACTATGTTTCCAAAAAGTGGGTGTGGAGGGAAATATCCTCCCCCCACAGCCATCACGCCCTGCTATTAGGCCACAAAACAGTGCTGCTTTGTGACTTAGCTTTTTATTAGCCCCACTATTTTAAAAGCCCTATCTCCTGAGAACTTTGGTCCTGGTCCAAAGAAGGAGGGATCAGAGGCAGTGAGGGGTCAACTTCTACAGATGCCCTTGTTTTAGCAGTTTCTCCCAGGATGAGTTACTTCCTCATTTAATAATCTAGAGCAAGCCTAGAGGGTGAATCCTTAGCCCCCAGGGGTTGAAGGCTAAGAAACTGAAGATCAACTGGGTATCTCTGTCCAGCCACTTCTCCTCCCCATGAGGCCCTTTTTGAGGGGTAGGGGTGGGAGAGGTCCTTTGGAGTACTATTCATGAGAAGTTACGTCTGAATTTGTGGCAGGTGTATAGCTTAGGTCCTCATCCTGAGATTTATTTCATTCCATTCCCTACCTCACCATGTTACAACAAAGATAGTAGTTCATTCGTTCATTCATCCATTCAACAAATATTCATGGAGTACCTGGTATGTGCTAGGCACTGTTCTAGGGCTTAAGCTACATCAGTGAGCAAAAAAGGTTAAAATTTTTACCATCATGGAGCTTCATCCTAGTGAGGCAAACAATAAACAAACAAACTGCAAAACTAAAGTATATCATAAGTTAGTATATGTGCTGGAAGAGGCATAGAACTGGGTAAGCAGGATCAGGAGTGAAGGAGTAGGGTGGGGTTAGGGAGCTGGGTGCAATTTAAATAAAATGCTCAGGGTACGGTTCACTGAGAGGGTGATATCTGAGCAAGACTCGAACCATGTGAGCGACTTAGCATTTTGCTATCTAGGAGAAAAGAATTCCCGGCAAAACAAAGAGTCAGTACACAATACTTAGGGAAGCACGTTCCAGGAACGGCAATGAGAAGTATGTGGATGGAGCACAATGAGAAAGGGAATGGGAGCCAGATTATGGGGAACCTTGGAGGCCATTGCCAGGCCTAGGACATTTCGTGCCTGCAAAATCTATTCTCATACATTTAATATTCTCAACATTATAAAATAAGTTCCATAGTAGAAATAATAGAGACTCACAGATCATTCAAAACTCTTTTTTAGCCAACAGTATCAATATCTGTTTCAATGAAAATTGTAGCAGAACAACAGTATGATTTCATGTTTCTCTCTTTCCCCTTTTCACCCCTCCTTCAGGGCCCTGAATAACCCACTCATAGGATGTCTACACGTACTCCAGACGTTTCACTTCAATTCTGGAGAATTGGCGTCAAATCTGAGATCACACAAAGATGAAATTTCATGGGGGAGAGCTTGACCATTTAAAAAATCAAGTTTTACACATGTAGCTTTCTAGTTGGCTATAGAAAAATAATGCCTCCAGGGAAAAAGGAGGTTGAAGATAGGAGCAGCCATTAATGACACTTGACAACTTGGAGAAACCAAGGACATATAAATCCAGAGCCCACAGCCAAGTCTTCAGTATTTCCTGTCAGCATTTCTCTCAAACATATCCCCATTCTAACCACCTCGCCCCACGCTGACATTACCAGTCAAGCCTTCAATTCTCACCTCGACTACCACAGCTCCTAACTGGTATCTTACCATGCTGACCTCACCTCCCTCCTGGGGAGGAGGAAGCTGGCTGAGTATGGCGCTAGAGAAGACAAACAGGGACAGATGATCTTGGGTGGCCCTTGGACGCCACAGGAGGAGTTTAGATATTTTTCTGAGTGAGATAGGAAACAACGGTAGAGTTGCGATATGGAGAATAACATGATCTGATTTAATTTTTTTTAAGGGCTCTGGTTGCTGCTTAGAGAGTTGACTACAGCAAGAGCTGAAGCAGGGAGACCAGCCAGCAGGCTGCAACAGCAGAAAAGAACAAAGACCTTGAGTCTCTCTTGCTTTTCCTTGAAAACTTCAAGCTCCTTCCTACCTCAGGTCCTTGGCTCTTCCTGTACCCTTGGTCTTGAAAACTGTTTTCCCAGATCATCAGAGCCTCATTCTTTCCTTTTATTCCTGTCATTGCTTGAATGTCACCTCCATAGACGCTTTCTCTGACCACTGTATCAGACAACCCCTATCTCTGCCAGTCCCCTACCCTCTCGTTTCTTCTCTCCTATTATTTATTATTGCCTGCTGTTTCACATAATATATATATTTTGTTCTCGTTTAGTCTATCTTTCCTCCAAGAGCTTACATTCTATAGGAGCAGGGACCTTGTCTGTCCCTTTCACTGCCATAGCTTCAGCACTTGGAACTGTGCCTGGCACAGAATCAACATAACAAAGACTCGATAAGTATTTATCACTTTCATGGATGGACAAATAAGTTTATCTGTCTATAGTATGGTCTGAAACAAACCAAATGGGACCAAGTTCTTTTTCTTAGAAAACACTTATATTTCCAGAAATAAAGAAATAATGTATTAAAAAACACCAAAGATTCATGGTATGTAATAATTATTCATTTTTATTGAGGGGTCACTATATTCTGGCAGCAGTATGAGTTTTAGTTAGTGTGTCTGATTTAATCCTTCGCCAGCCCTAAGAGGTAGATATTATTGTCCTGATTTTACAGATGAGGAAACTGGAACTTGGATACCTACCCATTATGGACTCTTAGGAACACTTGTAAGTTCATTGCCTTCTAATTCTGAGAAGCCCTTGAAAAGCTGGCTTTAGCCTTGAAAAAGAAAAGTTTCTGATACGTTTGTTTAAAAGCAGAGAAGTTGTTATAGTTTTAAAGCCTAAATTGGACCTGGTGTCAGCTGATCCGATGACCTTCCTTTTTTTTAATCCCAGGTAATCCGGTAATCTCCCAGTAATGAGCAAAACTTGTACACTCCATTAATAGTGGGTGCAGTTACACGACGCTGTCTCCAGCCTCAGGTACCCAACAGGAAGCCATAATTGACAATACAGATCTGAGAGGGGCAGCATGGTCACAGGCAGGTCACCTTTCCCGTCCATCTCTTCTCGTGGAGAGTGCTGCACTGATTTACTGCTCCCCTTCTCTTTGACCAATGGCTAATGCCCTGGACTGGATATTCTTAGGTTTGATTCTGCTTCTAACCCAGATGGTTGCTGAGATGAATCATAAACACCTCACCAAATCTCACCTGAAAAACTGGACAGAATGCTCTCTCTATTCTTCACTCTCATGATGAGCTAATACCCCCAAAATATGTGAAGTCCCTCATAGAAAAAAATGTGTATATAGTCAAAGTAATATTGTGAGCTTCAAATTCAGAATTTAAAAAGGCACTAGAAGTAAATACTTGTGGATTTACTGTACCCCTAACAACATAGTCATAATATGATCAATTTAATTTTCATTGGAAAATATTTTCTTATGTTTCTAAGTATAGAGAAAAAAAGATCCCCTTCCAGAAAATACTGACCATGTCTAATTTGTTATATTTTTAGATTGTCTGCAATTAGAATTTGGTGTTTGTGTGTATGTGTGTGTGTTCCTTTGAATATTAACAAAAAAGCTTATATTTGTATCTAGTATCCCAAGAACTTTAGTGTTTCTCCCCTTGCATGAATTTGAGAGAGCAGGTGATTCACCTCTTCCCATCTTTAGGGCTTATTTTCAAAGATTTTTATGATGAAGGAGTTACCTTTTATAAAAACCTGGCTTGCCTTTTTTCTCCTTCTTTTTCATTAAGAAAACAGCAATGGATTCTTTTCGGAGAAAAACACGGATTTGTAGGAAGGTAGTCCAAGAAATGATTTCTTCAAGAAAAACACTGTAGGAAGATAGTCCAAGAAATGATTTCTTCAAGAGCAAAGATTGTGGCCTGTGCAGAAAAATGTATCAAGATCTTTTTTTAAGACAAGTTAAGAGGATACATAAGTTTAATTCTGCACATCTGATAGGTACAAGGCTTCCTTTTAGTTCAGGGCCTGAGACTGTATACAAATAAACACAGACCAAGGTGATATTCTGCCCATGATAGCACCATGAGGAAACTACAGAGTCTTCTGGTTAATGATCTATTGAAATAATACACCACCCGTGATTCAGGGACAGAATTTCCGCTGACGCAATGCCAAGTTGGGTGGGCCAGTACTGACTACGAGGATGAAAGCCCATCAAGATGATTTTCAAAGAATGGGGGCTAGAAATGCTTAAACAAAGTCACACTTTCACAGAGCTTCAAGAGAAAGAACTTCCAGCACATTCAACCCCTATGGAAAAAGGCTCTCCTTGCTCCATGGCCCTAAACACAGCCCTGGGAACCATTAGAGAGGGGTTCTGGCAGATATCAACTGACACATAAGTGAATGGCAGAAGGCAAGGGAAGGAAGCCAGGGGCCACCCCAAGTCAGACTTCAGAGATGTATGGTCTTACACACATGCACATGCACACACACATGCACACACACTATCTTTAGGAAGGCACATATCACATTTTTATGATAATCGAATACTGTAATAGTAAATTGTCTCCTGTTCTCATAGAGACGGGAAAGAAGAAAGCTCTTTAAAAGGAAAAAAGAGTAGGACCTGGACTCTCAGATCTGAACGTGACTTGTGAATGATCAGTTGATAGACAAAATCGGCTTTTTGGATTCACTGTATTTGTTGTACTTTAAGGAGTTCTGAGCATGTTATTTAGTGTACTTCTGCGGGGAAGGTACAACAGTAAGGGGCCAAGGTAGGAAGATGAACTACAATTATAAGCTAATTGATTTCCTCCTTAAAATCAGCCTCTCTCCCCACACTGAGCATTCGTAATTCTGGGTTGTCTCCCACAACTCTCAATCAGGCTCAGTAATCTCAAGTTTCATCACCCTCGCCCTTACCATGGCAGTTCCCTATCTAGCAGTGCTCATTCCTTGAATGTTCTTATGGCTCAATCTTTCCTATCATTCAATAGGAGCTAAAATGTTACATCCTAAGAGAGACCCTGCCTGATCATACTGTCTAAAGTATTACCTCTCTTCTTTATTCTGTAAATACCCTGTTTATTTCCCTTTTTTTCTAGCCTATAATGCTTTTTTAGATGTTTAATGCTTCTCTCCCCCTTTTGGATCATAAGTTCTTCTAGACTAGGGACCATATATTCTTTATCACGATCCTCCACTTAGCTCAGTGACTGGCACGTGGAAGGTATTCAATTGAAAGTTGTTAAATGAATGAAAAGGCTTAGCTTAAGTCCCACATTTTCTATGTCAGTTCACAGTGATGTTTCCCTTTCCTGGCTCAATAAAGCCCTTGAAATGAGTTTTACGCTCACATTGTGTAGCACTTCATTATATGGTCTTGATGGTCCATGTCATCTTCTATCATTTATACGCTACTAGGAATCTGATATTAGGGATCTGATTTTCTACCCTTCTTGTTTCTCAAACTCCCAGCACAGATCTGGATTCACTTATCTTGAAACTAATGTAACAAAAATGTTAGTTCAGTGAAAACAGGCTTTTTCCCCAGAGTGGTCCTTTCTCCATACGCCCTCTGTAGAACTTTAGACCTAACGCCAGATACTGCTCTAAGACTATGACATGACACCCCAGGCCTTAGTTTCTGAGTATCAGGAGCAAGCCGTCACCTTTAGGGAAGCAAGTTTGTTTGTGGAAGTCTTGAGCTTTGTTATAAACATTGCTCATTTCAGGCATACTGGGAAAAATCTAAACAGCTCTAAATTAAGAGCTGATTGTAAGTTATTGCAGATTTCCTCTTGTTTCTTCCAGATTATTTGTTTAAAGGATCTGGTAAATACCAGATCTTTATTATGATGACTAATGTCCTGCCAACAGAAGAAGGGGGAAAAAAACCTTCAAAATTATTCTGCATAGAAATGCAGGTGGCTCTGCCCAGCAATTGCAAATTTCCCCCCAGGCAGCCTGTCACTTCTAAGCTTTGGAAAGAGCACTTTTAAGATTGGGACTTGCTTTCAAAATGCTTTGACTAAGAAGCCCAAGCCTGCCGTCTTGCTAACATTTGCTCTGTGTTGTCAATCTTTGGTGGTCAGAAAAATGACCCCTAAATGCCAGAATCCAAATGAATAATTCAGGCATTGAACTTTAGAATATATGCTTGATTCTTCAGGATAGGGAGTCCTACCACCTGTCAGATGCTGGAGATGGGATGAGGCAAGAAGAAGGCAATGTACAAAATGGAAAAAAAAAAAGAGCATTTAGTTGAACATTGACTCCAGATTTTCAATTCAGCCAAAATGGGAACTCACAGACCTGGCTCAATTTTCACTAGAGGAAAAATGATGAAAGAAAAGGAAAAAGCATTAGTTTTTCATCAGAGTCTTAATTAAGCACGATTGTTCTAAAAATTTCAATTCTAGTGAGTCAATATTTTTCAAGACGTTATTTGTGATATGCACTCTAGATAGCATCACACACATACATGCACACTACCACCACATGTCTCCAGAGATCAAATTAATTCCAATCAATTTCTAAACTACTTTGGCTCTGGAGAGTCCCTCAAGGAATCTAAGTTGAGCTTAACTTCGAAAACATTACAAGGTCTTACTTCTGCATAAGATACAGCTGTGTACTGAGTGGATATATAATAAAAATGAAGTAATTAAAAAGTAACGATTGTACTATTTTTAAGCACTGTTATAGACTGAATTGTATCCCCTCAAAATTCACGTGTTGAAGCCCTAATGGCCAATGCGATCATATTTAGGGATACAGCCTATTAGGAGGTTATTAAGGTTGGGTAAGGCCATGAGGATGGAGCCTTAATCCAATAAGACTGGTGTCCTTACAAGAAGAGACACCAGAGAACTCTTTTCTCTCCACATGTGTTCATGGAAAATGCCATGTGAGCACACAGCAAGAAGGAGCCAGGAAAAGAGGTGTCTCCAGAAACAATTCTGACCGCACCTTGATTTGGGGCTCCTGGCACCCAGAACTGTAAGAAAATGAATTTCTGTTGTTTAAGTCACCTAGTCAGTGGTGTTCTGCAGACTAAGACGAGCACTTACTATTGCTCGGTGATCACCCAGTGTTTCATATGCATTATCTCATTTAATCATCACAGTAATCCTATAAATTAGGCACTATTATTATCCTTATTTTAAACATGAAGAAACTGAGGTATAGAAAGATTATGAAACTTGCCCAAAGTCACATATCTCTCTGACTCCAGATGGGTGTTAGAATAAGTAAATGAAAATAAATATCTTAAAGATATGTCAAGGCTTAAATTTTTATCATGTTTGTATGTGTTACTATTTCTCCCATTCATATTCTTGGATTTTTGTCCATAGTATCAAATCGAATTTAACTTGACTTAAAAATCCCAATCTAAATTAACTGATGTAGTGAACGCATAAAGCTCACTTTTAATCAATACCCACCAGAGAAAATTTACATAACCATTTTTCTCATACTGTTTTGCCTTTAAAGGATGGTGTATTCTGTTATTGAGTATAAAGCAGTAGGTGGATTTAAGTCTTTTTATTAAGCAATGCTGTCAAGCACTGCAGTTAGAGCTGCAAATCTTGACTTATTTGGTGGGAAATGTGCTCCGAATTCTAAGAAGCCTGTTCCTTCCTTACTGCATTTAATTTAATGGAAGGAACAAGATGATCAAGAAAAATGTCTTGAAATATCTGTTTTTATTTAGCATAACATTATTTGCCAAGAATATTAACAATCTGTGTAGATTTTACATATGGAAGACCCATGGAAAATAGAACTTTGAGAATATAATCCATTGGCAGGACACCAAAATGGCAGTAAAACTGAACTTGGAGTTATGAAAATATCACTTTGCTTATACCATTCCACTCACTACTAGTGTAGCCTAGACAAGTTACTTAACCCCTCTCTACCTCAGTTTCATCATGTATAAAGTGCAAATAATGTATCAGCCTCCAAAAGTGATGATGAGAATTAAATGGAATAATGTGTATAGAGAACTCAGCATTTTGCCTGCCAAGTACTACATGTTCGATAAATGTTAGACTTATTGACATCTGAATCAGGTGGGTTTTTCTTCCACAATTTATTTATCTAGCCATCCAGCATTCTGGCAAAACTCCTTCCTTTTGGCTCTAGAGTATAATCGAAACAGACCCTGTACACACACTAAACTAACTTTGAGCCCTCAGAGGATATAATATGAGGGGGAAACGAATGGAGCTGGAAGCAGAAAAAAAAATCATTTTCAAAATGAAGAACTGTTATTTTCCAGCTCCCAAGAGACTTGCCAACAATAAACAGCCACAAGTAGGAGATGATTACACTTTACATAAGAGACAGCTATTTATAAAAGAGTTTAAATGATGCAAAACAAACACCATCGAGTCCACCAGCGAAGCACAGAGAGGGATGCAAGCCAGTCTAGAGTTGATGGAGATGCCTGAGGAATACCACAGAAAGTCACTAGAGTGAGTTTGAACCCCAATTCCATAGACCCAGGTATTAAATTAGCACCAGCTACCTGAGAAACTCCAGGCTTAAAATAACAGAAATTGGTCAAGTGGCAAACACATGCAAATCGTGACCCTTAGTGTGGCTGCTAGTATTCATCAGAGGCGAAGTTACCCTGACATCAAATCATCGCCTTGGGGACCCCAGCGGGAGAGGATAGACTAGTGAAAACCTTTAAAAGATAAAGTCAGAAAAGCCTACCTATGACTTAGTTTATGTGACATGATAGTTAACTGTTCCCCAAAATGTAGGTTTCCCTGTCATGGAACAAAGTTGTGGCTAAATAGTTTGCAAGGCCAGAAATATAATTTCTAAGCTCTCTTTGCATCAATGCCATATGCCTGAGTTCTAGCTAATGGGGTGTGAAGAGAAGTTACATGTGTCACTTCCAGGGCCCACTCCTAAAATCTCCCATCCTTGTCCCAATGCTATACTCCTCCAGCCCTCAGGCAAGGAAAATTACCACAATAGCCTTGGAAGCTAAATGCTGTAGACTAAAGAGCCTCCATTAACCTGGGTCCCAGAATGACTAAGAACATCCCTTCCTCCCACTCCCCATTTGCCTCAAACAACTCAGGACATTTAATGGGCAAGAAATAAACTCCTACTGTTTGTGAGCCCTTACATTTTAGCACCTGCTTGTTATAACATCTAGCATTATCCTGACTAGTAAGCATTATAAATATTTGGCACATGAATATTGCTAGAGATAGGTCACTTTATTGAAATGTAATGAGGATGAATAAAATGTAATGAGGATGAATAAAATGATACCTAACATACCACTCTGAGCTCCTTGGAGTAAAAAGTATAGTACATTAAGTACAGAATAAATACAACCAGGTTCTTAATGTACCTAGTAAACACAGAGCCAGATGAAATCAGGTTATATAAAAGTTTAAGTTATCTAGAACCCCAAAATTCCAAGCTACTCCAATAATGTACAGAAGCGAGTATAAGTAGCACTATCCTGTATACTAAACAGGTAAAATTAACTTTACTCCTCTTTAAGAGATGCCTTAATAACTAAGAAGAGTCAGTAACTAACTAACAATGCAATAATTACCTCTTTCTCAGAAATGCGAACCTCTAGGTTTGGTGTTTGGCAAAACGTGAGTTAGGTGGTGGCACCTAACAGTGTTTCTGTGGGTGTTAGTCTGAGATGGACAGGAAATTCAATCCCATGAAATATTTGAAAGACTCACCTAAATGGAGGTAATACTATGTGGTCTCTAGCCTTTTGTGCTTATGTAAAAACCTAGCAGTATATTTTCAACATAATTTTAACTAATTTGAATTTATATTAATGTCTGTTAAAGGTGACCTTAAATTATATTTGATCCAGGTTCCATAAAGGTACACAAACAGATGATAGCTTAAAGTTAGAGCTGAAGTTAGCCAAACTTAGAAGATGAATTATTTTTCACCTGATGATTTGAACTTAGGGAAATCCCCAATCCCAGAGCTTTGGCTAAATTTAGCACCAAGTCTTTCAAGATATAGCTCTTCATGCTTACGCTTTTCTTACACTGCTATTATTTGTTCAAGTATCACAAAACACTTACTGTGCACCTGAGCTAGAAGCTGGAGATTCAAAAATGCCTAAGATACAGTCTTTGTTTTCATAAAGTTACAGCCTAATCAAGAAGACAGTCATATAAATCTGTGACCGTAAGGCATAGCAATATATCTAATATAGCTACACACAACATCTAAATGCATCCCAAGCTGATCATCGTGTCATAGAGTATCATGGAATAGGAGCTAAGGAGAAATGTTCTATGTTTTACCATCTATGCTACAAATTTAATCTGAGGCTCTAAGACTCTTAAGTTCACCTCAATTTCCCATTATTCTATTTTAACTTGGCCACCATCATAACACTATGGACCTTTCTTGTGATTTAGAAATTTAGATGCTCCAATTAAGAGGCTGCCATCTTGAATTGACCAAAACTCATGTCATTGCTATAAATGAAAAGTCTTATTTACATTATTTCTGACCTTTGACCCACCCAGTCTGGGTTAAAGTCAGAAATAATGTAAATAAATTTGCAACAGTGTTAAATGTCTAATGCCCCCTCCTTTTTTTTTTTTTTTAACATATTCATATGTGGGCCAGAAAACATTAGTGGGAACATAGAGGCATTGAAGTCAGTGATAGCCATCTGGCTGGGCAAACTTCTGGAAAAAAAAATTCCTATAGAAGATAAGTTTTTCTTTGGATGACACCTGTGCCCCAGGGAAATTGGCATATTATTATGAACAAGAAAAAATGTCATTCTACCACATGGGAGTAATTGTTAGCAGGCAATTACTAGTACACAGCATTTGTGGATTTTAAGGGCAAGATGCCAGACCACGATATAAGCCCAGTTGTCTGTCTAGTGTTAATGGGTAATGTCCTCGCTGACTCAGGCTCAGAGCTAAACTAGCTTCATAAACTCTTAGTATAGGTTCTGTCTTTTGTCTATAGGTGTCAGAATTTAATGTTCTGCATGGGATTGGAAGATTTAATCTTTAATGTAGTGTTCGTCCCTCTTTTCAGTGAACAACAAACACATCCTGCTTTCCAAGATACCCTCTGGAAAGAGACCCAGAGAGGTGAGAGTTTTTGCTGACAGTATTTTTCACTTTGTTTACAGAAATCTGTCAGACATTGTGTTATGAGAATACCTGGCCTGCCTGCAGCTCCGCTTCACTGGGACTCCTGTAGCATAAGGCTTAAATCATCTGGTTCCACGAGGCCAGTAAGCACCCCACAGTATTTTTCACTGAGACCCTCTCTACAAGCCACCAAAATGGCTGCCAATTTTGTAAGAAATCCATTCAAATGAGTTTGGCCTGTGGCATGAGGTTGAGGAGGAATTCCAAACATATCAAGGCAGTAAATTGATTGACTACATTTTAACTTTTCAACCAATTGTTTTGGCAGCCTGAAAGAGAGAGGATCAGACGATCTGTCACCAATTGAATGTTATTGTCATCAGAGTGAAGGAGGCCAGTTTGTGATAGCTGCAGTGCCATATGCAACATCTGATTTCTTGAAAGCAAAATGATTATTGTCCTGGAGTTACAATGTTCAGCTGTGGCTCTGTATAGTGTCCCTTGCTCTGTGAAGATACTGACGGAAGCAGCAGTGAAGCTTCAGGATAAATCCTTGACAGGACACTTCCAGAGAAGCAGATGCACCGACAGATAGCCCACAGCCTTGGGATTCAGAAATGGCCCATGTTCATCTTCTCAAGTAACTGCCTTTTTGTTTGCTGGTAAAATTTTCTTATTTACTGTAGTTCAAAAATGCTAAGTTAGCATCTCAAAGTTGTGAAGACTTTCCCTATTTTATACTCACCAAAAATGACTCCGGTATGGAATATGGTGGAACTGGAGAAAGGCAACCCAAAACTTAGAGAACCTAACGAACCAGGAGAGCAGGCCTAGTGCTAGGCCTTCTGAGCCTCAAACACAAGGCTGCCATTGGTACCAGGTCCACCATCCACAGACATGAAATTCTCAGATTTCAATATTCTAAAGAAATATATTGAAGTATTTACTTGTGACAGAAGGCTCAGAGGCTAGTCAGGGATGCAGATGTGTATACAACTGATTTTATCACTATATGATAAAGATTAGGAATGCAACCTGGGAATGGCGAATTTGGCGACCTTTCCATTTTGGCTGCACATCCTTGAAGCTCTGTCGAAATAATCTAAAACTCAGGATTAATAATTGTCCAATCTGTTATTAATTGGTTTGTGACAATGGTTGCACAACTCTATAACCTTACTTTTAAAATGTACAGTCACACATTTACAATGAAATAATTTTATGGTATATAAAATATTCCCCAATAAACATTAATAATTGTGTTTATAATAAGCAATAAATATTGTTAAATAAATAATAAATAAATAAATAGCCAATC
The DNA here is from genome assembly GCF_902729225.1 of Pteropus medius. Classification (NCBI taxonomy): domain Eukaryota; kingdom Metazoa; phylum Chordata; class Mammalia; order Chiroptera; family Pteropodidae; genus Pteropus; species Pteropus medius. The sequence goes on along the minus strand of NW_024347791.1, from coordinate 11,840,425 downwards.
TGGAATTTTCAGATATTTTGACAACTATTTTGAATTAACTTCATGCCTACCCAATCAATCATGAAGAAATATGCCATTAATGTGGGCCCTAAATGCCACAATTTGTTTTAAGAAATGATTTCTCAAATTGGACCTGGTTTTTGGACAGTTAACCATTTTTAAGTCAAGATGAACATTTGTTCATATTTCCAGCTAAACACAGAATGCTTTTAAAAATTAAAATATGTTTTGGATCTAGACAGCATAAATAAGAATAAATATTTCAATTATTGGGAAAGAATAAGAATAACTTCACAAATGATCACAGAAAGACAGCTGTAACCATCCCTTTGTCTGACATTCTAATAAAATTATATACATAAATTTCTCTTATAGGAAGATAATACTTAATTTTTTACAAAAAGAATTAAGGTCTCCATAAACTATATGGCCTATTTCCATTGAAGGGGAAAAAAGTGTTCATCCATTTTAGTTGTAACTACTAAACTTTTTGCCAAAAGAGAAATATCCTTCTCTCTCTTATGTAACTTCTATTTAGACTGGTTTGAAATAATGACCATAAAATTTTAAACAGTGGGAGGCTTTACAAAGCCAATTATCATTCATTCAAGCTCTATGATCCTTGTCAGTTTATCTAAAACTAGTTCAGACCCAAAAGTAACTTCTCATAGAAAACTGTGCTTTTCTTGTGGTCTAGGAAATCAATCAACTCAAAAATACTGTTTAATCTGTAATGTAAGGAAACCATCCTATCTCTAGGGAATTCGTGGGAGGTAAAAGGTGAATATCTAGAACTCTCCGTTTGCATCTAATTACCCTTTTTATTATAATAAAAGTTTGAGAGAAATGCTGCCAGAGACTTGAGATTACAAAATTGTTTATTCCTATTATTTGTTATTGTTCACTTATATGGTCAATTAATTTTATGTAAAATGATCTCATTATTATTCTAAGGAATGTGGGATAACTGCTAATTCTCAGTTATTATTCGATCTTCACAATAATCCTTTAGGCATTTTCAATAGATGGAAAAACTAAGGCTTAAGAAGGTTAAACACCTTGGTCAAGTTTATTAGGTTAATAAGCAGCAGAGACAGAATCCAAACCCAGGACTGATTCCAAAGTCAGAGTTAACCCATTCTTCAACAGAGCAAGAAAAGCTGAAAACCATGGAGTTTCCCATGAGCCTCTGTCCTGGGTTTGCACTGACTCTGAAGAACTGAGTTACTCTTAAGCCTACATGTACATGTTGTGCCAGAAAATATTGGCTTGTAAAGAAAGCTTTCTCCAAAGACCAACTTGAAGAAGGAGTTTCCAGGGGTACAAGGTTTACTGTCTGTGAATTTTAGCCTATCCAGGGAGCAGCCTGTCCAGGACAGAACCCAGTTAGGGCTAACAATGTTTGTGACCTGTCTGTCACTTATTATAGAAAATTGTAAATTGACCACAGCTTTCAACTGTTTCAGTTGGGTTATTTTAATAAGAACATTATGCTGGCAGATTGTCAGTTCTATATCTGATAAACCTAAATGCAAATAGTGTCTCGTTTTGTTTGGGAGGGGCAAAGACCAAGCTGAACAGTATGTTTTGCCTGGGAACTCCCTGAACACTCTTGAAGACCTCTATCTTCCTGCTGGTAGAAGAAAATGTCTACTTGGTTATTATAAGGTGTTTCTTTTTCTTCTTTCTAACCCCCTCCTAACGAAAAATATGCTTTTCTGAGAAATCTGAAATTATAACATGTTCTTTTAGATACTACCATATAATTTACACTTCTGGCAAAGATTCTCCCAGCAGCCATTTGGGATACATTTTCATTCAGCACATTGGTACTCTTATGTAATTTTGATAAAGGTCTTATTCACTGGAATAACCATGGTAACCTACTGTCCTTTGGTTGTCCCAACTGGACTCTTTGTTGAGTAGCTTGAATTGCTGAGTGACTGGATAACCGTGTTACCCACAGAGCACGTTAGGTGGAGGTGAAATACAGATGATTATGTGTAAGGGCTCGTTAAGCTCTGGCAAGGAAGGTGCTGGGTAGTTCTCCTTGCGTTGGCCAGGTCCTCCAAAGCTTTCCGTTTCTCCATGTTGAAACTTGGCCAATCTTGTCAGCCAAGTGACAATGAAAAAAAAAAAAATGAAACTCTGTTAATAGGATTATACGATTTGGGGAATAGAATGTTGTTACAGATGATTTATTTTGAAAGCTGATTTCGTTTTAGTGAAAACAAGCTCAACCCAGTACACCAGAGACTGTGGTGCCAAACACAATCATTTCTAGTTTGAAAGATGTGATTGCTTTTTAATGTGGAAATTTCACAAGGTTACAAAGAGGAAAAAAAAATTAAACTCCTTTCATATAACAAAGTCACTTTAGGATATGGGTTACAATGCCCTGACAATGTCCAGATACCCTGACCGCATTGCAAGCCAGAAAGGTGGATCAGTTTGATTTACACCATTTCTCAATTGTTTTTCTCTTATGCCTCTGAAATAGCCTAATAGTTTTGTTTTGTTTTGTTTTGTTTTGTTTTGTTTACCAAAATAAATAAAGAGTAAGATATTCTAAATACAGGAAGTATGCTGGTTCGAGCAAAGACAGGAAAGATAGAGGAAATAAATAAAAAAAGAGAAACTTAGTCCTTCGTGTGTGTGTGTGTGTGTGTGTGTGTGTGTGTGTGTGTATTTTCCTTCACCAAACAATCTTTGCTTACTCCAATTTAACCAAACCAACAGCCTGTTATTCAGCCTGTTCCAATTTAATCTGATGCTTTGCTTTCACCAGGTACTAAACCACCTTCTGTTTTTCTTTTCCTATACCTTTGGGGTTTTTTTAAGGAAATAAAGACTTATCAAATCAATTTTTAATGTGTTCATAGGATATGGCTGAGATTATCAAAATGATGATGGCTAGGTTTTGATTCCGTTTATCAGATTTTACAATTCTTTGCTAATATGTAATCCAGAATGAAATTGCTAGAAAATGGTTGGTGAGATAAAGAAAAAGAACTTCTACTAGTGAAATCACTAAATTGAGAAAGATCAAAAGTTTAAACTACTTTGAAGAGAATTGAATGTTTGTTGTAGGAAATGTAGCTCTCCATTCATGCCTAGCTGGGGAGGATGGTGCCATAGGGGGGATAAAGATAGGACAATATAGTAGCACTTATGAGAATCTTGGATAGAAATGACACATACACCATGAAACCTTTTTGTCCTTCCTGTAATTGGCTGTTATTTGTCTTTGTGCATTTTAAATACATGTCATCCTGTTCCTTTGTGACTAGCAGGGGAAAAGCAGGTGAAAAAGCTAAATTATTGCAGTACTGCTTGCAGAAGTTTGGCCAAAAAATTTATTATTGCATCTGTTGGAGCCAGCACAAAGGGACACGAGTCTAACCATTAAAGGGATTAGGACATTGGAAGCAAAAGGTGTTTGCCTTTTGTTAGAGTGAAATTTGGGGGAATGAGTTGGAGTCTGAAAAACAAGCAAAGTAAGATTAGGATGCCCAGTTTTAAGTTTAAGCAAATCTTGGTTAAGTCCTGGCAGTTCCCACTTCCTGTATCATCATCTGTTTAGTACTCAGGCCAACCCAGAGCCCCAGACCAGCTATTTCACGTGATGAGTGCAAATTTCCTTCCATTTTCCTTTTCTGATTCTTCCTTTCTATTCAGTGTTGCTTCAGTTCTCATATCGAGATATCTACATAGATTATTTTACTTCTTAGCATCAATTCACATAAGGAGACTTGGGCATTGTAAATAAAATTGGGATCATTATGGATCAATGTAACTAGTGCTTAGAGAAAGGGCTACATGTATTGAGTAGCTACCGTGTTCCAACTTCATATACTTATTTAATCTTCATAAAACCTTGAGATAGATACCATTATCTTATTTTGCAGAAGGAGAAATTGAGATGCAGGGGTGTTAAGATACTACAGGTCCAACTTCTCTAAAGCCTGCATTCATCCCACTAGGTCATTTTGCCTCCCGACTTCACTTGAGGCAAAAGCTTATTGATTCTTCTGGCTGAGGACTGGACTTACTCAATAATAAGAGTTTAGTCATTTCTCTTTTTAGAACCCGAGAGTCCTTGGTTATGAGACTTCGGGAAAAGGATTTGGAGATCCTCAGATGAAAGAAAAGTGAAGCATAACTTTCTGCAGCCAAATACACATTTGATACATGTGGCAAAGTGTTATTGGTTATGTAGGTTTGTCCAGCACATAAGGTTCTGAGACCATTAATAATAAACATAGCATCTTGTAAGTATATTATATGCACAATTCTTTTTGTCCTTTCATCTATATTTTCACATTTAATCCTTCCAACAACCTACAACTAAGCAAGACAGAGTGTTATCCCGATCTGATAGGAGGAGTTGTGAGTTAGGTTAAGCAGTTTGTCTATGATCACATGGATAAGCAAGAAACAGGAGTCTAAAACAGAGCTAGGCTTTTCTAACTCTTAAAACAGTTCTCATCTTTCCATGGTGGAACACCAGATCCATACTCTACTTAGCACTGATGCCCTAAGGAAATTGTGCTATCTCTGAGCATCCCTTATTATTCTGTTAATCACACTGTATTTACATTGGGTCACTCATTTTCATATTCATCAACTATGAGCTCTTTGAAATGAGGGATTGTCTCTTTTTCTTCCTTTTTTGAAAAAAAAAAGACTTCTTTAATTTTCTAAATTGAACAGAGTGCAAAGTCTTAAGTCCCATCACAATTGTCAACCTTTTGATATATTTGCTCCGTCCTTCATCTCTGTATGCCTGATACCTAGCATAATGCTTGGCACATACTGGTTGAATTTAACTGTGGGATTCATAATTATGGGAGTGAATTAGGAAACTAGTTAACTAGTACAGAAATAATATTTCAGATTGATTTCTTTATTACTAAAGTTTTCATATCTGAGGTGTTTCTAAAGCATTTATCCCTATTTTACTCTTTTATGATATGATGACAATGGTGGTCATAAGGAGGCTTGTAAAACGACGTCTCTCATTATGTTCCTTTTTAAAAGGTGAACTATACATGCCCCTGCAACAACATCCCCACAATGAATGAGTCTTGGGGAGTATTGATTAATGGCTTCTCTAGTTAAAGAAAAATGGTTTCTTCTTGGATTTCAGTGGTTGCTAAGACTGCACAGTCTACACAGAAATAAAAAAACTGCATGAAACCAGACTCCAAGCTCAGAGGGCAAACATGAACACTGCACCAGAAACCATGCTATTCCAATCCAAAAGTACTAAATCCTTCTGTAATGTGTGGTCAAGGAGTTAAGTTCTAAAGGAAAATACAAACAGTCGAAAGTGGAAACCATATATGTCTGTCTTCTTCAGCCTCCGAGTCTCTGACAGAAGTCGGTAGAGAAAGGTGTCTTAATGCTTCACCCAGTAATGATAGCCTCACCAAGTGCTTCGAAGGAGTTATAAAGTAAGGGCCAAGTTTGGGTTTGGAAAAAAGAGGAAGCACACTGACTCTGTGGTTTGTTATGAGATCCTGGGAGGAGCTTTGAGCATTACAAAGAGTCTTTCCTCTTCCAATTCTTCCAGCCTCATCCTCACTCCCTCATGAGTTTCATTCTTTTTTTTTTATATAGAAGCTTGGCCACGGAGTTGTTAAGAAAGGCTAGCCGGAGAAAAGGACCCCTTGCTCAGGTCTCCTTTGGCATACTTGTGACTACACCCTAACAGTAGGTTGTAATTGTGAGACTAGAAGCCTTCTTTCATTGAGTCTGTCTTCCTGAGAGGAAAAACTGCTTTGTGTGATGACTTTATGGCAAATGCTGGCAAAAGCTTTGCCCTGCATACTGAAAGAGAGACATTTCTGACCGCAGCTCATGAACCACACTTATTTACTCTGGCACATGCCCACTATTTGTTCATAGGCTTTCTGTCTCTACTAAACGCGTTCCAATTTTGGAGGCTAAATCATTGCCAGTAGTTTCCAGGACATTCCGCTAGGCTAAGCAAAATCGCCCTAAGCGGTAGTCAGAAACCACTGGAGTAGTATTGTAAATACAGACTATTTGCAGAAAATGAAAGATACCTACATCTATCTTTTTTTTTTTTTTTTGTACTGCAGAATTCCATGGCTCATATTATACAGAAAGTCATGCAAAGCACTAACAAGAAATAAGAGCAGGATACAAAGGCTTTCATCCCCATTAGAACTCAGAAATTGTGCTTGAAACCACTTTGAAAGTTGGTCACAGCCTAACACAGCTATAAGTGCATATTATGGGCATGTTCAGGAGGCATGCTAGAGATTAGATGCAGCCTAGCCCGTAGCAGCCTTTTGTCGGGTATGGATTTTAAAATGAACAGAAGATCTGAAAACAGTGAAGCAATGTTCTGAAGAACATAGTGATCCTCATGAGCTTCTTAAGATTCAGTGATAGTCATCCCATCTCCATATGAGTCATCACCTTGAGTCCAATGATAGCTTAATGGATCCCGGTGAACCACACTGATTTCAAGATCTGGGATAACTGGAAAATTCTTCATTTGTAATAAAACCTCCCAGTACTATTGAGCTGCTAGATTCCTTATCTTGCCTTAGGCAGGGACCAAAGAAAGGATATTTTACATGATATTTCTTCTCTACCCATACCTCTTTTGCCTGTGTTCTACTAGATGAGTTTCTAACTGGAGCAGAGATTTTATTTACACATGTACATTAATAATGAACAAAAGTGCAGTATGCATTCAGCAACTTTGATATCGAGTCATTAGTATGACCATGTATATGTTTAGAAAGAGGGAGGAAGCTCACTCCAAAAGCAAATGCTCAGTATCCACCAAAAATAATGATTTTTTTTTTTGAGGTGGCTAAGCAGATTCTTGCAAGTACTTGTATGTTTTACGATGCCTCTTGAGACTATTGAAACAAGTCTCTTTTATCTTAAGGGTGAAGTAAAATTAAGTTGAAGTAAGCCACAATTAGAACTCCATGTGTTAGGTTAGGAGGCATAAGGAAAGGTATACATGTCTCTATCCATGTGTATTCTGTTAACGTTTCAGGCATTTTAACTTTGGATAGTGGACAGCACGAAGGGGACTAGGTAGGAACAAGGCCACCACATCAAACTGATAGCGGGGTAGAAGGAACATTTGACACCTCCCGCCTTCTCCGTCCCCTGTCTGTTTTTAATTTTGCTCAATCATTCCCGTCTGGAGATTGTATATTTAAGTTGCCTCTCCAAGCAACACAGAGGTACAGTGTCAGAGAGCCTGATCTCAGAGCCAGGCAAAGAGATGCGAACGCTGTAAAGGCCCCAAGCCACAAGAAGGACAAAAAAGGAGCAGGGCGGGGTCCTGGGTAAAATGACATTAGTTTTTATGGCGTGTGCAATAACTGAGAAGATGGCACGAGGAGACATAACATTTTTCTCATGATGAGTGTAAGACTTTCAGTGTTTTGGTTTTTTTTTTTTTTCTTTAATATCCCTTCGAAAGTACTAAAGGTGACTTCCTGGGAAACGTGAACTACCATGAAATTTTGCTGGAAAAGAGATTCCACAATGAGAGACTTCAAAGTGAGATTTGTCCACCGTAAGTAAGAAGGTAATAGAAACAGGGAAAAAACTAGTGACAAAAACTAAAATGTGTGCTGCACATGTGCACCTATGCATAGAAACTTTATGATGTTATGAAGCACATCAATAGTGAGTTTAAGGAGAAAAAAATTACCCTCTCTGCACAGGCTAACACAACTCCCATAGAAGTCACTTAGATCTGTTTAGGGGAATCTCAGGTTCACATGTTCTAGGGATTGGCTTTTACACATTCATGTTTCTAAAATACGTCTACATCTACAAGATGGGTATGATAATAGTTTCATCTACAGAAACATTATAAGGCTCGAATGAGAACAAAGCCAGTGATGTGCTAAGCATGGTGCTTGGAACAGAGCCAGTACTCAAAAATTATTGCCTGCTGTTATTATTTAGAGACTGACATGATATGGGAATTTATTTTACTGTGGTGCAATAGTGATAAACCAATAGCTTCCTCTCTTTGGAAGGAATAGCCTTGAACCTAACTTCAAATTATTTCAATCTTTTTGTTTATTTCTCAAAAACATTTTCGCATGTGCATGTTTATTGAGCATTCTGTGAATTTAGCATCACAGCAGCATTGTGCACCACTGTAACAATTTCTTGACAGTGTTAATATTGTGGTTTTAACGATAGGAGACAGCAAGAACTGTGTGGGCTCACACACATAGATCTGCACTGCATTTGAGAAAAAAAAAACCTTCCGAATGGCATTTCTTTACGTTTTATCAGCATTTAAAGGAATGATAAACTACCTATTTATTCTTCTGCTAATAAAGCAGATGCTGTTTATTATAGTTCTGTAATGTAGTTACTTCATCGCTTTCCCAGAAAAATCTCTTAGTTGTGTCTAGTTGCAATGCCATTCTTCCTTAAAACCAAAGTTATGACTTTAAGCATCTTTCTGCATTTGTTATTATTTAATAGTTATAGGAGCAGTGGAGAAGTTACCTCAAGAAAACAATTATTAACTGAAGACCCAGACATTCCGGGGGCGGGGGGCGCGCGCGCCCGCACGCACATGCATGTATGCTTGAGCCAGCACAGGAAATCCTATGCCCTATGTGCGTTCATGTGTGTGAAAGACATGCGTTTACATATAGAAACCACAAAATTATTAAGAACCAACAATGGTGCTCTTGATTCTCACTGAAAATCACTGTAGGTCACATGGGAAATTTTCCTAAGAGCTTAAAACAGAGCCCTGCCCAGTCAATAACTCAGCGAATATGTCCTGGCTAGGCTATGAAGATATTCAGAAAATCTTGGATTAGAATAGCAAAAATGAAACATAAACAGTGTCAAATCAAAACTGCTGTAGGCAATTTTTTTTTAAGTTTTTTGGCTTAAGTTGTTAAGTAATCAAAAATAAAGGATTGCTGCTGTTTTCAAAGGACAGTTAGAGAACAGAGTGAAGTTTTGATCAGAGGCATATAAGCACTTAAAAGAAAACAGGCACGGATTGTGAGATTACATATTCTAAGTAGGAATCAGCTGCAGGCACTTCTGAATCACTTGTCTTTCTGATCTTTTAGGAATCAGCCTGTAGGCAAACCACGGGGTGAGGCCGGGAGTGCCTGGGTGAGGGTGCGTGTGCACGTGGGAAGGGTGCCGAGCGCCGGTTCTCGGTGCCAACCGCTCCACCCCGCAAGAGAAAGGTATGTGTACAGTCCTTGGTCTTCCTGTTGACAGAGCAGTTAGGCACGTTCTCCATCTGTCTCACTCTCTGCCAGCACCTCCTCCCTCAGCAATGATGAGAGCTGGCTCTGCAAGACAGACACTCTGACTCTCCCAGGCTCATGGGGCCGGGCCTTCCTCACTCAGAGTAGGTATTTGTCTATGTGCATGATATTAAGGGTGCTAAAAAATGTGTCTATGTCCCCAAAATATCACTCTCACCAATCTGCAACATAGTTCCTGAAGCTTCACCACTGAAAATTCACCTCTTTGAGTTAAAATACTGCTGTTCACCGTGGAAGTGTAAACCCCTACCTTCTCCCTCTGTAGTAAGAGGGACAGAGTATTAAACTGCTTTTACCCTTTCTACGCTCATTCTTAATTACGTTACCAGATAATGGTCCCACTCCCTGGAAAAGCAGAGATAAATATCCAAAGGGAAGGAGATATGATGCAGGTAGAATTTGATAGGAAATGTGGTCAATGCGAGACGTGGACAAGGTCCAGAACATATCAGCTCAGGGAGGGCCACAGTGATTAGACCTTAGGTAACCAGATCACAAAATTACACCTCTGGGCAGGGGAGTAGGAAGAGAGGAAAAGCGGTTTCAAAATGAGTAAATATTGCCGAAGAACCATTTACCAGCCTTTCCTAAGGCAGGTCCTGCTAGTGAGAACTTTCCAATGAAATATATTGTAAAAAAATGTCGCCCCTCCCCACTCTGTCCCTCCACCCCAATTTCCCATGTGGGAAACTTACAGTTACTATGGCTGCCTGTAAGGATTTTTGTGAACCCACTCATGGAACAAGAATGTTCAAGGAAACTTGAGTTCTTCAACCAAAAGATCATGTCTCAGATTTCCCAATTGTGACACCCAAGCCCTCACCTTGGCACATCAATAAATGCTTGTCATATTGTTGGCTGAAAGACAGCGAGCAAATCTCTTGAGAATTGCAGGGATGTGCACAGGCTACTCAGCGTACCCTTGCCAAAAGGAGATAACAGCTTTCGTCGTTAGGAATAGGTCATTATTTTAAATCAGAAAAAAATTATATCTATATATTTTTTTGTATCTTATCAACTCTTTGCCTTCTTTTTGCAGGTCTTTATTCTTTAAGAGAATGCAGGTGTTTTTCTGCATAATGTATAATATGACCTATTAATATTACCCCAATGGAATTGGTTTCCTGGAAGACCAGCAGCCTGGTCTGTCACCCCACCCCCTTCAACCACCTGATGCCACTACTTCCAAATCACGGAACTCCCCTATCCACCTGGGACTGCAGGACTCTTGGGACAATTGTCCAGGCTGTGCTTCACAAACAGGCCCTGGAACTCCTGGGAAAGTAGCTGTTTTGACTCATAAGAAAGGGGACTCTCCAGGTTGTTATGGGTTTTCTAAGAGAACAAATAAGGTAGAGTGAAGGAGATAGAGTTGGTGCCTGGACTAGGAAAAGGGATAATAAGGAAGAATTTTCTCTAGCTATTTAACCCAGTCTCTTGCGTTAAGAAGGAACTTAGGAGCCCCGTTTTCCTGATACCTTCTTAATTTTGATAAAAGTATGGAATTTTTTAAAAACCAACAACAGAGGAGCATCATTGACATTTCAGGGTCCATCAGTGTCTCATGATAAAGCTGACTATGTTAGTAATAATGTTTTTAACGATGTACTTTCATCTTAAGTAGAGAAGGAAAAAAAGGAGAAAAACATACTTTAACCATTTCATCTCATTTCATTGTTCAAGCAAACTACAAACAAGAATGATAAAGTCATTTAGCCTCTGTTATCCCAACTATTCATATTGTTATACTAGGTTTGTAATTACTCTCATAGCAACTGCATCAGGAAGGCAAAACCCAGCAGAATTAACCACAATTTACAGATAGGTTAAGAGACAGCCAATTAGGTGAAAACAATTTAGTTCCCTCACTAGTTCTTTTGTCTTCATGATCTCATATTTTTAAAAAGTGATTTTTTTAAACATTGAATTGATGGGGTGCTTTTGTGCTATGAGGACACAGCCTTAAAAAGTTAAAAAAGTGGTCCATTTTCTAAAATTAAATAATAAATCAAGGTGGTGCTGTTACAAGAATCCGCCAAGAATGTAGTTGTCGCAACATGTAAATCCAGAAATATCATTTCATTAATCAATTTAGCTTTCCTTGTGAACCACAGAAACTGAATAGTTTTAACAGAGATTATATCTAAGGAGGCCACCCAAATTCACCTTTCAATTATTTATTCTCTTGTAGCACTCTAAAGATATTAGGTATCTTAGTCCGCAAATATATATGTTCCATTGAAAGTAAGTATGTTGGGTTTTCCATTATCTGCGCCAAAATTTGTAGTCAGTCACAGACTCTTTCTATCAGATAATGTTACCAAGGAAAAATGTCTCTTTAAGATTCTTGTGGGTTACATAGTCAGACAAAATTTTCCCTGTACAGGCTTTGCCTCTCAACAATTATGATGCTGACCCAGCAAAAGCAATGTCTACATTTGGTCTTTGGAATCTGAGGAGGAAAACTAAAACAAGTGGTCATTACTGAAGGAGGTTTCAATAATTGCTTTAATGGGACAGAGTGATTTTATGTGAAGGTCTTTGTGACAACTCAGGAAGAAACAATCAAAAGGAAAACTGTTTTTACAGCTTGTGACAAGGTAATACCAATAAATAGGAATGGCGCCTTGACCATTTATCCCAGAGACCCTAATACTTATGTTGACCATATAATTTATTGTCCAAACCCAGATTCTTTAGAGAGTGAAGGAGGGGTGCAATTGACAATTATGCTGGAACAACAGGTGTGTACTAGTACATTTCAGGCAAATGGGCAAATGATCACTCTACTAATATAGGAAAGGAGGCTGATTATGGGAGAAGAACACTGGCACGGGGCGAGTTTCTAATTAATATTTAATATGAAAGGGGCTTTTCTAAAGGGTGTAATACATCCTCACTTTAAAAAGAAGTTAGTAATGTTCAGTCATGCCCCCTTTTTACTGATCATTAAATCAATGAATCTTATCTTGTCAAATGGTAGATTATTTTATATATTTCAGGTGTATTAACATTGATCTTTTTAACCCTGGAAACCAGTTACTAGAGCATAATAATGCCCTTGTCTCCTAAACATGAATACCCATTCCATGGAGAGTAACCTACTTACCTAGAAAACAGGAGTTTTCAATCTATCTTTTAGTCTAAAAGGTAATGTTCATCCTAGAGCATCTTGGGGGATAAAAGACCATTGTTAGCACAAAGCTTTGACACATAATAGGAGCACAATAAATATTTCCTGAATAAATGAAGGACAGGTACTCAGCAGAATTTCTTAAAAAGAAATATGAACATATACAGAAATTCACATATTTATTTTTATTTAACTCTTTCTAAACAGTTTCATACAGGAGATAAAAGGATACACAATAGAGTCAACAAGTCATCATTTTGCCTGTCTTTAGAAATGACGACAAACAAGTCGCTATTTAGAATTTACAGAAGAGACAATATCTCTCCATAGAAATTTCAAGTTTAACAACCGAAACAGCTTTGTTTTGCTTTTCTCTTCTTTTGTATTGTTAGTATTAAAAAATAAGATAGAAATATTTTCTCCCACTTAATTGAAGTACTTTATTCCTTTCTTGAGTAAGACAGTCATCTTAGAGAAAGGATTTGCTATTAGTATTAAAGAAAGTTCATCAATGGCTTGACTATGAAATAAGAGATGAAGAGTTCTTATAGACGTAGAAAGACTTATAGAAGAAATCAGGAGAAACTTGTGTAAAGGAAACAAAGGAAATAATAATAATTTTTAAAAAGGACAGATGTAAGATGCAACCTTTGGCAGAAGCTGAGTAAAGGGTATGTAGAACCTCTCTGTTCTATGTTTGCAAATACTTGTGAGACTATAATTATTTCAAAATAAAAAGAAAATAGAACCCAAATTTTTAAAAGAAAAAGAAATGAGAAAGTTGAGATGGAGAAATAAACTGTCTTCATACAGATTTCACATAATTTGAATATGCTAAAGAAAGCTATAGCGAACCTCTCCATGTTCTTTATTCAACATTCAGCACTTTTTTGAGCACTTTTCTCTGTAACAATCATTTTTCTAAATGTTGAGGATACCATGATGAACAAAAATTTCTGTTCTCATGGAGCTTACATTCCAGTGCAGGTATATAATAAACAAATAAAAGTCAAGTAGATACATAATGTTTCAGATGGTGGTAATTGCTCGAAGAAAAACAAAGCAGGGTAAAGTGGCAGCGTGAGATAGGCAAATCCTATTCTAAACGTGTTTAAAGAAGCTCTGGTAAGGTAACATTTAGGTAGAATGGAGGAAGGAGACTGAGCCACGTGGATATCTAAGAAAAGAGCATTCGAGACAGACATTACAAGTGCAAAGGCCCTGAGGTGGGAGCATGTTCAAAATGCAGTAAGGAGGTCAATGTGGCATGATATCGGTGAAAAGGGAGCGGTAGAAGATGAGTTCAGAGACGTGGGGTGAGTACAGGAAGTCTTAGAGGCTCTGAAGGCCATGATAAGGACTTCAGGTTTTACTCTGAGTGAAATGGTAGCTTGGAGGGTTTCGAGCAGAGCAGTGACATAATCTGATTTATATTTTTAAAAATATTTTAAATTAAAACTTTACTTTTTAGAACAGTTTTAGGTTCCCAGAAAAATCGAGGGGAAAGCACAGAGAGATTTCCCATATACCCACTGCCCCCACACATATACAGCCTCACCCATTATCAACATCCGTCACCAGAGTGGTACGTTTTTTACTATTGATGAACCTATGTGGATACATCATTATCACCCAAGTCACTATTGAACTAGTTCAGGTGTATGATACTGAGGCTTGGACTAGGGCTTTAGTAGTGGAGATGGTGAAAGTAATTAGATTCGGGACATATTTTGAATGTAGAGTTTCAGCTGAGTTGCTGTTTACCATCATGGAAAGGATGGTAGTGAGAGGTGGGTCTATCCTTTAGACAAGTTAAGTTTAAGAGGCCTGATAAAAGTCTACATAGAGGTGTCAGGAAGACAAGGGGTCTGTAATTTAGGGCCAGGTTGGGGTTTGGACATAAAACTTGGAAGTCATCAGCATAAAAATGGCATTCCAAGTCAAGGGGCTGGATGAGATCGCCAAGGGAAGGAGTTTAGAGAGAGAGAAGGCAGGTGGCTCAAGAACTGAGCCTGGAGCAGTCCTGATGTTTCAAAGTAAAGAGGAATAAGAAAAAATTAAGAAGGAAGAGACTGTAAGTTGGGAGGAGATCCAAGAGAAAGAGGTATCCAGAAGGCCAAGAGAAAAAACTGTTTCAAGAAGGAGAAAGTAATCAATTGTAACCAATGAGTTGAGAGAGAAGATGAGGGCTGAAAATTGACCATTGGATTTGGCAAGTAAATACCCTAAGAGACCTTGACAAGACAGTTTAGGGAGAGTGGTAGGGCTGAGAGCCTGAGAGAAATGGTTTTCAGAATGAATGGGAGGGGGTAAAATGTCTGTACAAAAATAAAGCCAACTTTTTCAAGGAAAATGGCTGTAAAGGAATACAGAAAAAATGGGGTGGTATTTGAAGAGGGTGTGAAGTTGAAAGAGGTTGAGTGGAGGTTTCCTCACTAAAACCAAACAAACAAAACAAAACAAAACAAAAAGTTTTGTTTTTGTTTGAGATTGTAGCTACAGCATATGTGCTAATAAGAACAATCCAGAAAGTAGAAACATTTTCTTAAAATGATGGATAGTTTAGATAGCTAATCCAAGTTGAAGTCCCTAAAGTAGGAATGCAGTGAATTTTAGCTGCATTATTCCAAATTGATTTAAAAGGAAAGAAGTTGAAAGAGGAATTTCAACTTCTTTAGTAGTATCACTAAATCATAGTAGTATTACTATGATTTCTTGGTCATGACCTTAACTGGATCCTATTAATAAAAGAGAATGTAGAGGAGCAAAGATTAAGAAACAGAAAGTTCAGGAAACTTCAGAGAAGAGATCAAGGAAGATATCTAAAGTAAATCCAGGGAGAGATATATATATATATCTACAGATAGATAGATAGATAGATAGATAGACAGATAGATAGATAGATAGATAGATAGATAGACAGACAGACACACACACACACACACACACACACACACACACACATACTCCAGAAAGGCTGATCTTGGAAATTTTATTTATAGATGTGTACAAGTCAAGTAAATCCTTTGTTTGGGTTTGGGTTTTATGAGTTATTTATTGTGAATCAGAATGCACTTTGGGTAAAAAAAATAAAATAAAATAAAAATCAGACAATATAGAAGTACAAAGGATAAAAAATGAAAGCACACACAATCTTTCTCATATGCTACTCTCTAGGGGAACCATTGTTAAAAATTTGGTGCATATTCTTACAGACGTGTATGTGTGTACATATACACATACATATATGTATGTATAATTACTTTTCAAAAATGGAATCATACACTATTCATACTATTCTGCAACTTGCTTTTTATACTTAACAATATGTCTTTTGTGTTTTTCCATCTCAATAAAAATAACTCTACCTCCTTTTTTATAAAAAAAAAAATAGGAATAGGTAATACACAAACATGATATACTATATAAAAGAGACAACAAGGTATATATGGAATTTCTCTCCAATCTCTCTCAGCAGTAAATTTCTCCCCAGAGGCCACTATAACCAGATCCTTAAATGTCCTTCCACAGCTAGGCAATGTAAAAATGTAGATATGTTTGTATTTATATAAATGGTAGCCTACCATACATGTTGTTCTATATCTTGCTTTTAAAATTTTAACTATATAGCTTAGAGATCATTCTATGTAGAGCTTCCTCATTCTTCTAAATGGCAACATTGTATTCTACTGTACCTTTATTTAATCAAATCCTATAGCTGGATATTTCTAATTTTTCACAATTAACTGAATGCAACAATTTAGAATTTATTCAGCAAAAGGAAAAGGAAGAGACCAAAATATAGAAAGAAGACTAAATGAAGGCATTTTAGATTGTAAAGAATTATGGATTAAGACTATGTCTGGGGCCTTGTCTGTGTGACATCAAAATAAATTATTGAAAAGCAATTTGAAATTCTAAAGGCTAATATTCTTCTTTTCAAAAAGGAATTTATTACTTTCAAAGAAGATATGAACAATGAAGAGCCCCTCTATGTTTTCCGTACCTAAACTCTTAATGACCTTGATGAAGCATTTTTCTGGGGCCAGTCAATGAAGGTCTCAAAAGTCATTGTGTTGTTCATAGAAATGCCTGCTTAAGAAACCATTCTCCTCTATTTGGTATTTGTCAATGGCTGGTTGTACAGATACTGAATAAATTAATGTTGCTAAAATGATACATCTACTAGGAAACTCCAGGGGAGGAAAGGTGATATTTTCCCCTCTATATACAACATTAATTGAATTGGCTAGAAAGACAATGTTCCGTGGTGGATGGAGTCTCAAGGTGTGGGTCTCCATGTCGATTCTGTGACCACTGGGTACGTAAAGTTGCATGATTCAATTCCTTTGCTTCAATTTCTCATTAGGAAGACAAGAGAAATAATTGTGTCTGATGCCCCTGCCTCCTTCAAAGCCACACTGAAAAAAGCTTAAATGAGAAGTTTCTCAGTAACGTACTGTTTATGTAATCATCTCAGTGTGACTCTGGTCAGGTGATGCCTCAAGGTGGGTTTAGAGGCAGAGATGTGCATATCTCAATCAACATGGAAGATTTTCCAAACTACTTCCTGCCTTGCTCCTTCCTTCCATCACCAGTTGAGAGCCACTATGACTGAAGAAAACTTCTGTGGCTAGTGTCAACAGGTAAGAGATATAAGTGTTGGGTTCTAAACAGTGGGAGATTTACACAATGGTAATTAAAGTCAAGGACTTAGGCTCAGGGAGACCTGAGTGTAAATGTTGGCTCCACGCCCTTATAACTAATTATATGATCTTGAGTGACCTGTTTCACCTTTAACCTATTTCATCTTTTGAAATCTTCGTTTCCTCACCTGTAAAGAATCTATCTGCCTTTAAAGTTGGTGTGTCTGCCATATAGTTAACACTCAATAAATAGTTCTCCAATTGGTTCATTGGCAAACTTGACCTTAATTATCCACTCTGAGCCATGGATTAAGGCAATATTCATCATACTATGAGTTTACCAATTACATCCTCAGAAAAGATTAATAAATGTAGTATTCTTTTGAACATATTTGCTTAAATACAGATGTGTAAGGCCAGAAATAGCTTTAAAACCATAAAGACTACTTTTTTAGAACCCTCATTTTATGGAGGGGAGACTGAGGCTCAGAAAAGCAAAAGATTTACTCAAAGTTACAAGGGTGGTATGTATAAGGATCAGGACTAGAGCCATATCTTCTTTCTTCCAGTACAGCATTTTTCACTTCTTGCCTCTTTCAAATCATGCAGTTAATAAAAGTAAAATATACTTGCCTTAAAAATTTAATGATGAGAATGCTATTTCCTTTCTATGACAGGTCAGTGACATCATCCCATAAGACAAGAAAAATTCTCATCCAGCTAATAAAATAATTAGCACAGAAAGGTATGGGAAACCATCCCCTATCATTGCAGAGAAGGCCACCAAAGACCGAGGGAAGAGTGAGTGACAGCCTGGACCCTAGGACCCGTACTGTGAGGGAAAAGATGGTAAATCCCATTGTCCTGAAATTTCGCAGGCCCCACATCCACTTCCCCAGACGGTCCTGGGTTTCCAGCTTCTATGCCTCCCTTGAGGACTCACAAGATTTCCAAAAGCTCCATGTTTTTTCTCACGGCTGCTTCCTGAAATTCTCAGCTCCTACCCGTGTGACTAATGCAGACATGAGTGTATCTGAAATAAAATGATGCTACAGTTCCCCTGCCTGGGTGAACATGGAGGCGCCCAGACCCACACGGAATTCAGGAAGTGGAGTAAGGGCAGTGACTAACACCATGAAACCTTAAATTCAAGTCAGCAAATGAAAGCTAGATCTGTGCCTCTAAAAACAGGACCAAAGGATCTTCTGGGCTCCCACAACCGATTGAAGGGCAAGGCACCAACACTGATTGAAGAGCTGTGCTATGGGTCTGGTCCACAGGACAGAGTAGAGTGGAGGGGGAGGTCACAGAACTGGAAGCACACCCAGTCCGGTTCTGGACACCTGCCCGTCTGCCCACGAATGACCGCTGTGGAATCTAAGGCCAGCGGACTGCCCCTAAAACTCAGCCTGGAGTCTCTGGCTCCCATGCATGGCCCAGCTCTGCAACCACAGCAGTCTCCACTCTGGCCCTGGCCACCATCGGGAAGGCATCTGTTACCTTCTGCTTGGCCTCCAGTTCTGTGGTCTCAGGATAACCCAACGGCCATAAATCTCCAGCTCCGCTGAACGTTGCCCTACTTCTAACTCTGACTGCAGCTTGCCCTTTGGGAAAACAGCTTTACTCCTGAGTGCTCTCTGCTAAATGAGTGCCACCTTGTCTCTTTCCTCCACATCGTCATTATAATTAATAAGCAACAATATCATCCCTGGTGGTTATGTTCTTATTAGGTGTTAACTGGCCTTAGCATCATTATCTCATTAGGCCTTTCCACCTAAATTACTTTATCAGCTTCCCTCCGAAGGGGGTCTGGTACAGTCTGGCTGATTCTTCTGCACGAGCACAAGAAAGCAAAAGGATAATCACAGGCATTTGTACCTGTTCCAGACATTAATCTTCTTGAAAAATTTACGTTATTTCTACTACTAGAAATATGTTACATTCCTATAAATGTTACATTCATCCAAAGTGTTTAAAGCAATACCCAGAAGCTTTTAAATTTAATCTCGCTCATTTTTATGAGGAAAAAAATGTTGTGGAAATATATTCTAAAATATTGACTGCAGTTAAAACTCCCCCCTCATCACTGCCCACATTTCTATTTGAATAATTTTTTTCCAGTTCTTTTATTAAGAAGCTGAATTTCAAAACTTTTATCAAAAGGGCTGTGAACAGTTTTGCTTGCTTAGTCTCCACTTCATTTGTTCTAAATGCAATCTTTTCTTCAGCTTCTCCTGATAATGCTTAGTTTTCTTTCCTTTCATGGCATTCATTTTACAAATCAACCTTTTATAAAAGGTAAGATGAAGACTATTTTATTCATAGATGAATGGAGAACAGAGACTAATATATTTCTGTAGAAATGCTTTCATTCCTGAGGACTAATGGTGCTTATTGCTTTCTCTATTGTCCTCACAATTTCATGTTAACCATGAACTCTTTTCATCCTTGCCTCCTTTATTTCTAGGTTGTGCACATTCTCCAAAAGTTGGGAGACATGCTATCGAGAGTTCCAACTTGCCTTTTACAGCCATTAGTCACGTTTTGCCTTCCATACCCATTACCTCGTCCCTTCCTCGCCTTAATCATCTCCCACATAAGTCATCATTCATCCTCACTTTCCCTAGTAATTTCCTATCTTAAAATGTCTTATTATCTCATATTCCTCATTACCCTCATTATCCTTCCAATTCTATTGTTCATTTAATTTTCTTACGAATTGCGTATTCTTATTTGGTTTGCTGCATTTATTTCCCGCCTCTTGCTCCCCAACCTATGAGTCATCTCTTTTCCTTTTCCTTCCACTATCCAGTTCTGTTCTTTTTTTCTGAATGTGCAGATCATGATTTGAAATGGTAGAGATGAGTCTAGACTCTCTTTCTATTTACTTAATTTTTAATATCAAATCATTATTCCAAAGAGAAAACCTAGGTTCATCATTCTGAAGTCTTCCCACAAAGGCAATCAAATATACTAGATCTCTTTTTGCTAATTAATTGGGGATAATACAAATCACAAAAGAAATATTGTGATGTATAACAATTGGTTGTTATACATCTGAGATATTTCTTTCTCCCCTTAGCAACTAAAGCCTGGCATCATGGCCAAAAAACACATTAATGTCTATGAATGTATGTCATATAAACCTTTCTCGCGGAGGTTGATTGAAAGTAAATCCCTAAATACAAATCCTGCTGTCTAATAGTGCCCAGCCTCTTTTCCTAGAAGAGCTTAATTGTAGCTTTAAAAATTGTTTTTGTTTGTGTTTTGTTTTCGAAACTGCACAGCCTTTGGGGCCTTCTTCCTTTTCTTTTGATCTTCCTTTCCTTCTAAAATCTCAGGATAATTTAGCAAACTCTGGAGACATTCATTCTTCCTTTAATTTTCTCTACTTCGGGATCCTCCTTCGCCTCATCTTTTTCCAACAAATGCCTTCCTATTTCAAGTGTATGACATCTTTGCACAATCTCACTTCTATATTCTCCCTCACTTCCCACTATCATTTCATTTGCTCCATACACACATTCTATGTCTTTCCCAGACTGTGTTCAACAGTTTATATGGCTGCTGAAACTTTTGCAGCCTGTCTCCTTGGTCAAGAAGGGAGCTAGCTTGTTCCTACAATGCCCTTCATTGTAGGCAAAGGGAATGCTGGCAAAAGAAAGGCATCGTGATCAACTTTATTAGAGATGACACCAAGGCAATGGAAGCAAACATGTTGACCAAGGGACAGCCTCATTATACCATGCTACAGGAACAATTAGGGTAATTTCTCCAAATCTAACCGTATCCCTGTTGTAGTTCTCTGGAGACCTATGTTCATTTTTCAAGCTTATTGATTTTCCTATTCCATCACAAGTATATGATGTCTTACACCAGAATAAGGTTAGTAAATTATAACCACTGAAATCTAACATTCATTTCCATGATTATGACCTTACTCTCATTCTAAGCTAGCCAAAGGTATAGATCACTTATGCAGTGGGAAAGCCTGATCATTGAATTACTATGGGTATGTTTCTTTAAAAAGAATTGAGTTTCTCTGAGTTAATCCTTTCATATATGACCCATTTTTCTACTCTTTTTTTTTTCTAAAATACAACCCCTTTCTCCCCTCACTATTCTATTACAATTCACACACTATTTCTCTTGAGGGTATGATATAGTCTAATTTTCTTCATTATTCAATTTGGATCCTGTTAAGTGAGACAGGCATTCACTGACAAGAAAGAACATTTAAATTTTGGCAAATAAGTTCATTAGTATTCAGAAAGCTTTGCTCCCCTCATAGTTAATAAACCTTTCCATTACAAAATAAGAAATCCTGCAAAACAGTCAAACAAATTAGCAATGGGGCCACCAACAGAGTATATCCAACCCTGATTCAGATATCTCACTTTATCAGTTTTCTGTCAATCATTAAAACAAGAAAGATGAAACATACAATTATATACAAGGACACAGAACTCCTAATTCTTTCATCCTAGCTGAAGCAGAAGAGTTTTAATTGCTTAGAAAAATAAGATTTTTGTTTTCTTCCTCAAGAGAGACAGAGAAAACAAATGTAAATTGCCTTAGCGTCAATGGCTGGAGGTACAAGACTTGACTATGCAAATCAGAGATGGAAAGATAAGTTTATCATCTGTATTTTTTGTCTTCACAATGGCAAATATCCAGATATTTGGAAAAATGAGATAGTTCACATAATGTTCTCTTTTCTGCTATGGCTCCTCCAGCACATCAGAAAAAAAAAATCTCTTTTCATTACAATGTTGAGCGTCATATAGATTTACTGGTACCACTTCTGCTGAATGAGAATGACACTGCACTATGGTATTTAAATATGCCGTCAATTATTCCAGGGTCAATTTTCCATTTATTTGAGTTGCCAAGCCCTTTGTTTCTCTTTAAGTCCTATCAGCCATCCAATCTTATGAACTTTACTCAATTTTTAGTGTATTCACAAGGGAAAGTAAAGGATGAGGAGAAGAGATGAAGCACTAATCAATTCATTTAGTAATGCTGTCATCTGCAATGAAAGCAATAGAGAAAATTAAAGCTCTTGACTATGGAGACACATTGGTATTAACTGGAGGTGTCAGTACATTCCTTGCCCTCAAACAGGAAGCAAAATTGAGTCAAGAGTAATTAATTCCCACATTTAAGCCAAAGATAAAATTCTCAAATTCAATAGTTTGTGTCTGCAAGTCTCATTATAAAATTTCATAGATTTCTTTTTCCATAAAACATTTTCTACACTTAGAGATATATATCAAATAGAATTGGTAATGATGGAAGAAACAAGGATGAGAAATTACTTACATAGGATTCACAATGAGGTAAGAATTCATAGCAATGTCTTTTTGTTTGATTGGTGTTTTTTTCTTTTTCTTTCTGAAAAGGCCACCAGCCGTAGCAAATATATGAAACACAGTATACATAAAAGATGTTTATTTATTGAGAAGTTTTCTTTTTAAAGTTTAGGAAGTAGCCACATAGATCCTTCCACCTAGGCAGAGATGGGTTGCAGAAGATGGGGTAGACAGTGGCCATCACTGTATAGAGGACTGTCCCTCTACAGATGTATTCCAAGAAGTAAAAGATTGTCTCTTCTTTATATCTGGGCATAGATCTTTTTGTGATGACCCTGGGCCTAAATGATTACCTGGAGGTATATCTCAAGGCACTTCAAAATTGCTTGAGCAAAATGGAGCACCTCCCTGTAGCTGGTTACCCTGCGAGTACCACCAGCACAACCCCGTGACTCTTACTAAAAGAAAAGCCAGCAAACGAAAAGAAGGAGTGTTTTGTCTCTCTCCTATGAAAGCTTCTGGAGTGTGAATCAGGTCTACTTTGGACCTCCAAACCTATCACACACCTGGTACATAGCACATGGTATGTGCTCGGTAGAAATGTGATGAAGGAAAGAAAGGCAGAAAGGTAGGGGTAGAAGAAAAGATGAAAGAGAGAATAAAGCCTCTGTGGGCTCCACAGGTGTTTCTAGAATCTCCTCAACTCCAAAGGGAAAAGGCAGACTCATTGTATCCTACAGGGTTGATAAGCACCCCTCCAAAAAAATAACGGTCAAGTGGCTACTGCATATCCACTTGACCTGGCAACTTAGGAATAGGAAAGTTGGAAAATGGTCAGTTGTCCACTAGTCTTGGAGCTGATGTTAACATTTTTAGAGCTGAAAAGGATCTTGGAATCACCTAAGAGGCCTCCGAGTGGAATGTGATGTGACTTGCTCACAGTCACATAGCTTGTTTGTTTTAGAATAAAGACTAAAGCCCGGGTCTCAGAGTTCTCAGCCCAGTACTTCTCACACTGCAGTTTTCCTGCATAGAATAGAATAGCTGGTTCCTGAATTCTATCCCTTTTTATGTCTTGAACCAAGTCACTTAATATCTCCCTCCCCAGGAGCCCTATGAACCCTAACTCTTTCCTTTGGCACCATGGTACCTTATGCAGCTTGCTAGGAAAACAGTCCACACTGATTCACAGAGCATTTATAGAATGCAGACTTATAAGTTTTATGAAAGCGTGGTCACTAGGCATGACTAAGGCAATAGGAATTACCCCATTAATTGAAATCCTGGGCTCGAGAATATCTTTTTGGTCTTTGTTTGCTGTGTCCCCTGTTCTTTACATCTAAGAGAAAGCAAAAATGTAAGCTCCGCAGGGTAGGGACCACGTCTATCTTGCTCCTAGGTTTCCAGGGTCCAGTAGGTACTGAACTATTTGTTGAATTATTGAACATGACCACCAGTTTCATATTTCATGATTTCACCAAGAATGTTCCTTGATGTCTTCATCTGCAAAGAGCCAGCAATATCACCCTTCTGCCAAATACTTTAAAATATTCCCAATTCCAACTGATGTCTCCATTGATCTAATTAACTCAACGCAGAGTCTGATCCCCAAACCCATAGGCAAAGAGTTCAAGTTCCATTTGACTTGATCTTCTCTGTTAACACTCACCCCTAATTGAATGAAGATACACTAAGGGCTCACACCCTAGAACTGGAAGATAGACAGTTTATGACTGACTACCTCTTCAGCTTCAAGTCCTAAAGTGCAGAGCAGAGACATGTAGGCTGATAAATTGGTATCTCCTTCAAACCACTATTTGCTGATCTTCACTAGAGGACAGGCTGAGCTCTGCATGGGGAAGAACCAACCAGGAAGATCACGAGGGTAGTCTGCCTTCCCTCCATGGTTACAAACAATCCAGCTGGGGCACTCAATTTTTACATCCCAGTAGGAAAAACAGGAGCCCTGCAGTAAAACACCCCATGCTCCTCTATATTCTGAATACTCCCTACTTTCCACCCCTAAGGAATTTATGAAACCTTTCTTTCCAGCCCCATACAGAATTGTCCCTGAGAAAAGTTTGGCATTATTTTCCTCTTCTGATATTTCCATGGATGTGTTACCACACTATGGGCATTTTAGTGCCCTTATAGGTGAGTCCTCCAAGCAGCTGTCCAGCTGATCTGTCTTCAATCTGACCCTAATGTCAGCCATTACTTGAAATGAAGAAGGCAATCTAGTTAGAAACTGCAGTTGGTGTTCCTCTTTTCTTAGGAGCAGGTAGCCCATCCATAAGGTCTTCTTGATGATGGCGTCCAGGGGCCAGAGTTCAAGAAGCTCAGTGGCAGCGGTGGGAAGCAATATGGGAAAAGGCCATGCTCCTCCAAAGGAGTGGGTTTTCCTTCTGTCTCAGCAACTGTAAAATTATAAATCAAAGATTAAAATGTTAAGCCTTGGCTCAAGTGAGGATCTTGGTAAATACACGGCTTAAACAAAACCCGATGACGGATTCATTGGCATCTAAATGAAGTCTGTGGTTTTCCAGACAATGCAGCAGAGACTACAGGAACACACAAAGTATGCCTAAGGATTCTCCATTCCTTCATTTACTTTGCTGTACCAAAGAATAAGGAAAAATATAATTGAAATAAATACAAGTGAATCGGCATGCAGAAAGGATGTAGAATGAGGGGGCTAGGAAGGGACACACTCAGGAAAAAGGAAAGAGAGCCCACAGACTCCAAAAACAGCTGCCGCTTCTTCACAGTATTTCATAGGGATGACCTGTGGAGTTGTGATTTTGTGACCTGAGCGAGTGCTGAATAAATAATTACATTTGGGGAGGGGATAAACTTGGATTTAAGATCCCACGAAAGTTAAAAGGACAGTAACTCAAGCTTCATCCAGCTCCCAGGCAACCAAAATGATTGATTTTTAGAGTCATTAACAACATAAGACATAATGATAAGATGGTCTAGATGAAACATCACGAGTTTAGGGCATCTCTGCCAAAAGCATAACGGGAAATATATTATAGCACCATCGCCAAGGAACTGGGCAAAACCGCCAAATCAGTGTCTGTCTGGCTGTCATCCCCTTTCCTGCTGTCCCACTCTGTCCCCTTTCTCAGGCTCCAGGAACCCTGTATACACATACTATTATCCACCTACTCAAATTTCTTTAATTCAGAATACTATTTAAACAGAGAGTCTTTTAATTGCTAGATTTACTCAAATATTAGAGTATTATCAATGAGTGGCTTTAACATTCCCATAGGATATTTCCAACTTAAAAATGGAGCCCATCCACATGAAACTCTTAATTACAGCAATCCTGGAAGAAGAGAAAGGAGGGGACAGATGAGCAAGGAAACGGGTGGGGCTTTCCACGCTTCTTGTTTAATCTCACCACCATTCCACACCAGCTACCAAACCTCCAAACAGTGAGATTCAGCACCTTTGCCTCCAATGACACTGCACAGCTGCTAACCCCAGCCCGAGATAGCAGTTCTGTCCTCAGAGCCCATGAAGAGGAAGATCCTCTAGAACTGACATCTGAGCCTACAGAGAAGGCGCCTGCAGACACCAATGATCGTGTCTGTATTCCAGGTATCTAACCCTAGTCCAAATTTCTTACTTTACAAAGAAGCAAACTGAAAAGTGAGTGGCTTACCCAGTGTCACAAAGGGAGCAACTAAAAAGTAGAGCCAAGACGGAGCATAGGTCTCCCAGATCCCAGTCCACAGCCTAGTTAAGTCCTCATGAGCACAACACTTTGTCTTCGCTCCAGGTACAGGAAGATGAATCATGTTCCTCAAACTCTAGAGCGGTATTTGGGAAGTATCTGAGTAGTACTGGCCCTTCCTAGACAACCCTGGTTCAGTGGGTCTGGGGAGGCACAGAAATGTTAACAGACTCCCTAGGCTATTCCGATCTCTGAGGTGTAGGAACCACTCCCATGTGCTTCCCTTGTCACTCTTCTATTTTTCAGCACCCATTGCAGCCAGTTGAAAAGTCCCCTGAGGGACTGCTCTGGGGACATCCACTGGAGCCCAAAGATCCAAAGGCCCTCAACCACTGGGGTACAAGTCAAAGTCCTGAAGGCAAACACCAGGGCCTCAAGCAAAGAATGCTTAAAAAGTACGAGAAAGATCTCTTCTTAGGCCCTGTTGACCTTAATGACTTTGTGGCTAGCAATATCCCAGCAATCCTCTCCACGTTCCTGTATAGCGAACCTTCCAACATGTGCGGAGCCCAGGGCTGATAAGGACAAAGTAAGGCCTAGTTATAAACAATCTATTAGGAAGATCAGACATGTATACTTGAGAAGAGCATCAACATGACATAATAGTGTCATTGAAGATGGAACACAGCGACACAGCTCAGTGTCATACAAGCATGTCCCACATAATTCAATGATTTCCATACCCACTGCCTGGCAGAGTCTTGTAGCAATCCTAATCCCCTACCCTGGAGACACTGATTCAGTGAGCCTAAGGAAGACCCCAGAATCTGTATTTTTAACCAACTGCCAGGTAAATCCACAGATGAGCATTTGAGATGCTTACAGTGTTTTTGAGGGCCAGGCTGAGAAGAATGCACAGGAATCTAGTGTGGTTGCATTTTATACTCATGGTTTGCAGGCCCTCAACATTCCCAACTACTCAGCTTGGCTCCTAGAACTGATGTCTCCTTGGTTTTGTTCCTCTGAGGTTGGTCTTGACCCACACTATCTTCCTACTTCTTGCTTCCTACTTAGGGCTCCTTCATCTTCCCAGTTGAAATTTGTTTTCTTGAAAAAGGTGCAACTTTATTCCTCAGGGAAACACACAGGCAAAAACCCATGTGCAGCCATCTATTGTATGGTTCTATTTATACGAAATATTTAGAATGCAAAAATCCATAAAGACAAAAAGGAGACTGGCAGCTGCCAAGGGCTGGTGGGTAGATTTGAAAGATGACAGCTAATGGGGATGGGGTTTCTTTTGGAGAATGATGAGAATGTTCTGGAATTAGATAGTTGTGATGATTGCACAACTTTGGGAATATATTAAAAACCACTGGATTGTACATTTTAAGGGTGAATTTTATGGTATGTGAATTATATCTCAATTTTCGAAAAGCCCATATGTGAATACTACATATCACATACAGGTGGATCACCTGGTTCCCAGGGTCCCCACAGTTATCAGGTGACATCCCTGAGGCAACAGAGGCAAAATTTTGCCAGGACAGCTGATGACAATAATAGCTACCATTTACTACCTACTTATTATGTGCGGACACCTGTAATACACAGTCCACAGTTATCACAGATGATACATCATAACCAAAGATGTAGATACTACTACTACTATTATTATTATATCGTATTGTTAACACTTTACAGATGGGGAAATGAAGGCAGAGTGAGATTAAATAACTTGACTGGGCCCACAGCTAGTAAGTGGCAAAACTGATAGTTAGGGAGGTGTGGTTAAACAGGCACCGAAAGACTGCGCAAAACCATGACTCTCATGGATCCGATGTTCCACCATTAGATAAGGGAAAAATAGAATAATAATAATAATAATAATAATAATAATAATAATAATAATAGTGATAACAATGTAGCTAAGATTTATTGAATGCTTTCTATGTTTCAATCTTTCTACTGAATTCTCTACATGGATTATCTCATAATCTTCACAAAAACTGTGTGAGGTACACACTATTGTTATCCCCAATTTACAGAAGTGAAAAGTGAGACATGGATATGCTTAAATAACATGCCCAAAGCCACACGCTAGCAAGTGATGGGGTCATAATTTGAACTCAGATCTTTAATGTTAAGCTACTTTGTCAGAGATCCAAACCCAGAAATCTATAGGGGATAAACACGTGAAGTGGGCCTCATATGTTTCTTAAAATGCAAAACAGTATCTGCCC
Source organism: Pteropus medius (assembly GCF_902729225.1). Taxonomy (NCBI): domain Eukaryota; kingdom Metazoa; phylum Chordata; class Mammalia; order Chiroptera; family Pteropodidae; genus Pteropus; species Pteropus medius. The sequence goes on along the minus strand of NW_024347791.1, from coordinate 11,812,083 downwards.
ATCTTTTATTTATCTATGGAGATGTGGTACAATTTTCTCTTAATACTACAAGGCCAAACAAAGCGCAAGAGCAATAATAGATGGCAAATGACACTTTACCTCAATGTTGGGCATACAAAAGGGAGTGGCAGAAACTGGCGAATCGGAGAAGAGCCCACTTTATCTATAGAGGCAGTCACCATTCTGTTGTCAAGTGGGTATATGGTGCAGAATTGCCATATTTTCTGAGAGAAACCAGAAAAACAGATTTTTACATGATTGGTTTTTAAAAAATGGCAAAGAATTCTTCAGACTAGATTTGGCCTGCAGCAGTCCACTCTAATCTCTGTAGAGAGTAAAATGCCTCCTCGATCAGCTCTATGTGACTGGAATTTAGGACTGGGGTAAGAAAGTGACAGGGTGAGTCTGGAACAATGAGGAAGGGCCATGGTAGGAAGACTCTTGTTGCACTAAGGAGGGTAAATCTTATTCTACAGGCCAGGGAAAGCGGAAGCTTGGTTATTTTGTTTCGTTTAAGAAGAGAAAGGCAGGGGATCAGAAAAACATTTCTGAGAACAATGTGAACTGAAGTGCAGGACAGCTGAAAGGATAGCTGAGACCAAATGGGAGGTAACTGCAATTGTCAGCCCCAAACCAAGGCAGTGGCAATGGAGACGAGAGAACGGACTTAAATCAACAGCAAAGACCTTCCTTAATAAACGGTAGATCTGCTCATATCAAAAGAGCATATACGTACATTCTATTACAAAGCCACAGCATCACTCGATAAAGAAAAGACCATGATGAAGAGGGAGACGTTAGCAAATGTGAGGAAGAGAGCTGTGAGAGAAATAAAAGAGGGATCTCAGGATACAACTTGTTTGAGGCTAGGTTTGCATATAAACGGAAAAGGAAATGTTCTTGGCTGGGGAGGAAGCAGCTTGAAAACTGCCTACGAAAACAAAAAAGTAAATGAGGGGAATAATAAGAACACATATAAAGAGCTCAGGTATTAAGAAATTAAGAAGAAATAGAGGAAACCAGCAGGGAAAAAAAAATAATCAGGCAATGAAGAGCAGTGAAGGTCCCCAAAGTCCAAATTTAATGCAGGTGAGAGAAATCAGTGAAGGCATTTTAAAAAGATGGCATAATGACCGCACAAAAAAGATCGCTTTAACACAGACAAAACTCAAGAATAGAGACCACGATGGAGTAAAATCCTTTCCCATATTTTGGCCCTCTATAAGGAGTAAAAGAAAAGAGGGCCAAAATATGGGAAAGGATTTTAGCTACTGGAGACCAATGGGAAAGGATGAGTTTTAGAGATGTCAGAAAAGGACATATGACAGGATTTTGGAATATTGTCAAAGTGAAAATGAAGTCAGTTCTGTAAAAAACAAAACAAAACAAAAACTACAACAGTCTCTCCACAAGTGCTTATGAAGCAGCCCTGAGGACGGCCAAAGATAGCACCAGAGCTACATTCCGAGGGTGTGAAGAGGAGAACGCAGTTACAAGAAAGTTCTGAAAGAGAGGAGAGCAAAGATTTTCACCTTTACCAAGCTTGGTTTTCCTTGGTTATAACATTGCCCACACTGGAATAAAGCATTCCACAGAACCAACTTCTTCAGAGGTAACTCGTAATGGCCCAGAACATTCTGGAAGAACTGTAATAGTCACAAAGGCAGAAGAGGGGGAAAGGAGGCATCTTTGCCATACACACAGTCCAGAGATAAAAAGGACCAAGAATAGCATAAAGCATAAAGTTGTACATTAAAGGAGGAGAAATACAAGCGGGGAGAAAGGAGTATTATTAATAGCAACAGGAAGGGACTGTCACTTACGCATGTGTCATATACTACCTGGTAGCTTATGTACAGTATTGTAAGTTTAAAATCAGACAGGCAAAGTTACTCCATTTTGCAGGAGAAAGTGGGGTGGGGGGAGATGTAAAATAATTTATTGCTAAAAGTCACATATATAATAAATTTTAGAGCTAAGCCTTGCTAGATTCTTAAGCTTATATGTTTTCCACTATACCACACTGACAACGAGCCATCTTCCACCTGAATTACTGTAAAATCCTTCCTAATGGTATATCTCTCACTCTCTCCATCTCTCATTCAGTATATAGCCCAAGCAATAGTACTAAAATGCAGATTTCATTGTGATACTTCCCTGCTCCAATCCCTTCAATAAATTCCCTTTGATCTTCAATGGAGTCCAAACTACTTAGCATTCCTTATGAGATCCTTCAGGATCTGGCCTGGCTCACCTCCCAGCCTCATCTCAAGCTCCTCTCACTGCAGGTGACCATTCAGTGACTGAATATATTTAGGTCTCTGGAAGGCACCAGGATCAATCTCCTCTCCAGGCCTTTGCACGTCATCCCTATGGCCTGGAGCTCTCTTCCCTCTGACCTCCTATGCCCTCCCCTGAAGCAGTCTAGGCAACAATAGTAGTTCTTTCTCACAAAGCTTAACACACATTGGTGGAATCCTCTCTGTATGTTCACTGCTACATTCCCTCTACTGTGGCTACTTGAGGAAAGATCCTGTTTCTATCTTGTTCAGTCTTGAATCCACAACACCAAGCGCATACGCAGGCATATCATAGGTCCTAAACATATGTGTTTTGAAATGGATGAATAAATTTGATGGGGGCAAGTGCTGTCACTGGTTACTAAGGGAGAGCTATATCAGTAGAGGTCAAACCCATAACTGACCCCAAAGCCCCTACTCTTGGCATCTGCAATTTATAGTCCATTGCTATAAATTCTTTTCTTAAACATCCCAAAAAACTCACCAACATTTTACTGAACATATGCTCCCTGTGCTTCTTGTGCTCAGGGCAATAAAAAAGTTCTAAAAACAAGGTTCAATTCTTGCCCTAAACAAGCTTATAGTCTAGTAGAGGAGCCTTCATTTTGCCAACATGTTGCAACTGATATTCTCTTTAAATTCTTTCAGGACCGAGTTGACAAGCAATCCTTGACAGTCAAGTATTTGATAATTGCCAGTATATCACTTGCTCCTACAGGACTACATGGAGCCTTGAGCGCTGAGACTAAATCTTATTCTTCATTATAATCCCAGTGGTTAGCATAGTGCCTGGTACATAACAACAGGTTTAAAATAGTCATAGAATGAATGAAAGAAAAAAAATGAATGAATGAACAAGCAAACAAGCCAAGTCTTGTAATAAAGCTTCGGAATTCTAGTCAGAGTCTCAGCAGGAATTCTCCTCCATCTCTACACAGATAATGACCTGGTGACAAGTCCCATAGGGAATCACCAGCCCTTTAGATACACACATAGGCCAGACTGCAGAGCTGGTAGATCACGGAGACAGGGAAAAAGAGAGGCAGGGCAGGATTTTAGGTGGTTTTCCAGGGTTGGCCCAGGTTCTTTCCTGTATCCTCAGGCTTAGAAGGGAGACACTATGGCGCAGTCACACCCACATAGAACGTTGAGGCGGCTTCACTTGGTTCCCTCCCACCACCAAACCTGCTCAGCGAGGTAGACCATAGAGGTAGGTCAATAAATAAACAGATAGATAGATAAATATAGTGTTTACCACACATTTTCCACTATTGGATAAGAAAACTCTTTGGTGACATATTAAAAGTATATCTTAATAATCACAAACATGAGTAAATATATAACTGAAACAAAGGTATTTGTAGTTTCTATCCCTTTAAAGATTAGAACCAAAAATCTGAAAAAAATACCCAGCTATCTAAACAGTATCCTTTACACACACACACACACACACACACACACACACACACATTTCCCAAAATTTCCCTGCTGCCAACTTGTTAGTTATTTGAATAAACATTATTTCTGTCACACACTTTAGCACTAAATAGTACCTGCAGTCAGTTAAAAAACCTTTATAAAGTTAGAGCATGGTATTATTTTGACACCAGACAGTCCTTGGCTTTTGTGTGGAATCACTGTGTTGCCTGAGCAGTGTACAGTTTTGCTTTTGTGTAGACAATCAGCAGGTCATTTGCATATTGTACGAATCACCCTGGACTCAGGATGAAACCCTGGGGACCTGAAGCTGTAACAGACTGGAGAGCAGACATGGTGTTGCTGACAGTTACCTCCGATGGCAGTTAAAAAGATAACATTGCAACCACATGGCAGCTTAATACAACAGACCCCTGAGCTGTTCGCATGGCAAATTCTGATTAACAGTATCAATAATCGTTATGAATTTTTAAGTTTTGGTAGAACAGTCCGTTACATCCTACTATTAGAGAATACAAGACTAACAGGGTCCCCCATGAAATAACCATGTTTTATCATTATTTTACTGCCTCTGGTTTTACATATTAGTTAACATGATATGACCCATAATTTATTCAGATGGGGATAGGGGAGAAAGTCTTGCTGCATATTTAGAAGGCTCATGAAGAAATTTTTGCATAAGAAAATGAGACTGAGATAAACTGACACTAGGTATATGAGCCAGAATTTGCCACTTTTACAAATGCACATATGCACGTGTGCACATGCACACACAGGATAAGGTTTATTTCACTATACCCACATCTGGCAATGATGTGTGCATAGTTAAAAGATTTCAGATTCCCTCCAGAAAGCCCCTAGGCTACAAGAAAAATCACCCTACATCTAATAAACCCATCTGAGATATGCCTCCCATATGGCAAAGCCCTGTTTTGCTTTATTCCAACAAATTTGTCCTTGGATTCCTCTCACAGCTGTTATTGCTATTGTTTAAAATGTACTGAGCCCTGGAAATGAATGAGATGCTGTGTACAACAGTCAGGATCCCCATATCACTGGGCTGTGCAAGCATTAAGTGATGTCACCTGCGAGGAGTACTGAGCACCCAGGATACTTAAAGCCCTGATATGTAACTAGCATCTAACAACAACAAAATTTTCTTTTTAATTAGAATATTCTGGGGGTAGTATTCTAAAGCAGATTACTACCAAGACATAAATTATGCAAAAGTAAGCAAATGAGTAATTTTTCCTCAGAATATCCCCTTCAGTGTTCTCCACCATGGTTTGGTTTAGACTGAGAAACACCAGTGTGGGCCCAGCACTGTTGGAGCATGGGAGGCACGAAGATAAATGCTACCCCTCCCTGGTGGAGTGCCCCTCTGCTGGAGAAATGTGACACCTGGGGTTCTTTAAAAGCAAGGTCTTTTACCATTGCAATAGCATTTAGAAGGCGTATTATACAAATCCATACAAAAAATATAATCTTGTGAAGGGAAAACATTTGCTCTTCTTAATAGTTTTTTCAGGATTTATTGAGGTATAATTAACAAATAAAATTGCAAGATGTTTAAAGTGAACAATGTGATAATTTGATATATGTACACATTGTAAAAGGATTCCCCCATCAAGTTAATTAACACATCCATCACCTCATGTATTTATCTTTTTTTAGTTAGAACATTTAAGTTCTACTCTCTTAGCAAATTTCAATTATTTAATATTGTTATCAACTATAGTCACCGTGTTATACATTACATCCACAGACCTTATTCATCATATAGCTGAAAGTTTGTATCCTGTTTACTGACTCCTCCCTATTCCCCCTTCCACCATCATGATTTAGGTTAATTGGTTTTTTCATATTTGGGGGTCTCCCCTTAATTTATAGCTTCCATAAGTAGAGGAATCATCTTTTTATTTTGTTCTGACTCTACCAGAATTGAAAGATGTTTCCAATATGCTAAAAATTAAATGAATAAATAAATATGAACTAAATCTTTGCTCAATAAAAAATACAGCCTATTATAGCAAGCCTATAGTTGTAATTCTTACCTTATATATAAAATACATCACAGCTATCACCAAAAAGAAAAAAATCACCAATATCAGGAGATAATTCTACATCCTTTTGGTCTATCTAGATGGGTCATCTGCAGGCACATGGCCAAGATTTCCTTAACAATTTGAATTTTTCGATATCATGACTTGTGAAGGAGGGTTTCCCCTGATTTTTCTTTTCGATTTTATCAAATTTCATCAAATTCCTTTCTGAAGTTTAAGACAAGAGGCCTTGCCTGCTCCGTATTAACTGGAGATCATTTCCTATTGATTTGGGGTTGTGGGACTCACTCTTCCTCCTCCTCCTCTCCAGTTTCCTTATTTTACTAGCCTGGTTTCCCCTTTGTTTTGTTCTTTTAAAGTTATTTTTTTTTTCCCATGTTTTGGGTATTAATTTCAAAGTGTCCTTTTCCTATGCTTTAGGAAAGAAGAATAACAAAACAAAACAAAAAAAAAAGGAAGATAAGATTGAAAGGATGAACAAAGATGAAAAAACAAGAATTTTGAGGTTCCCTCCACCTTTTAACTTCAGTTTCTATGCTCGGCGGAAAGGCAATGTGGGAGAGGTGCTAGGAGAAGAGACTGTTGAAGGGAGGAACCTATCCTCAACCTTTTTCTTTCTCTAATCAACTCTTTTCACAACTCTTCTCCAGTGACCTTTACACTCCTGGTGGGACTGACTCCTTTGAAAGCTCAGAGTATGTACAAAGAATAAATAGCATGAAGTAAACCTCCACTTACCAAAAACAAACAAAACAAACTTCCCTGGGACCTCAGATTCATTGCTCAAGTGCTTTCCACTGCACCCCACCCACCCTCCAAGACCAGCACACACCACCAGGCCACCCCACACCTGAACTTCTGGTTGAGCCAGAAGAGCACTGGGAGTTTGGAGGCAGGACCAGAAACCCAGCAGAGCCCCAGGCTGTACTTGGAATGCACTGTCCCCAAAACAGCCTCCAGAAAGTTGGGTAGGAAGAGTGGCTGGGAATGTCAGAGGTAATTTGGTTTGGCATCAGGGAGGCCTCATCCACCTTCCCACCAGGCTCTGGTCTAGTCCTGGCTATGTCAGAAGGTGCAATAGTGTCCTGGACTTGTCTCCCAAATTCCAGCTAAACCAGAAGCTGGACATTCAGGGGCGGGGCCAGGAATGTGGCCAGCCAGGTGCAGGGACATTACTACCACGGTTTCCGACATGGCCACAAGCACAATCCGGACCACACAAGTGTGTCTGTTGAACAGAAACATTCTGAGATTTTGTTTGAAAAAAAAATCTTCTGTTCCAGATTTTGAACAATAAAGGCTGTCATTCACTGAGCACTTACTACATATGGGCTAGGCTCTACACAATAGATCATTTAATTCTAACAACTCTACGTAGTAGTAATATAATTATCTCCCCTTTACATACTAGGAAACTAAAGTTTAGAAGAGTAAAGCAACTTGAATGAAACTACTAAAGAGACAAATCCAAGATTCCATTCCAGATAGATTTGACTCGAAAACCCACATTTTTTAACCACTGAGTGTAGGAAACCAAAATTCTACACCTTTGAGAGCACTTTTCTTGAATGGGACTTCAAGGTATTTTGACCTTGTTTTGTTAGAACAGAATTCAGTAGCCAGAATGATAGTGCATAGTTTTCCTCTATCTGTCAATGTGCCCGAAGCTAGAGGTAGATTCTAGAAATCAGATAAACAAGCATCAGAGATAATCCACTCACGGAACAGAACTTGAGGAAATGTGTGAGTGGGACTAAATTCTGGGCTCAGTCTGGCTCAGAGTTGATTTGTCTCAAGATTAAAATATTCCCCTTGTCTTTCAGGAACAGCCATTCAGGAAAATAGATCTATCATAAACTTCAGTCACAGCTCTAAATGAACAGGTACTATGCTAATATATTATGTAGAGACTGACTGTCACCAAAGAGAAGCATAACAAAGTACTGGGAAAGTTCTGGAGACTTTCTGAAGAAAATAGTAGATGCAATAAATGAAGACAAAGTCAAAACTGCCATTATGTCCAATGGCTCTTAGCTTTTAAAGTAATAAAAACACCCTTATGATTTTACAGTAGTTTTAATAATAATATAATTGATAATTTAACATAATGATAAAATAAACATGTTGAGACAGTTTTTCCCCTTCCGCAGAGGCCTTAAGAATTCTCACGATAATGACTTTAGGGGCATTAGGACTATTTATAAAAGATTCTAGTCAACCCAAACTGCTATTATTACTACCCCTCTCAGCACCCAGGAATTCCCAGCAGGCTACTATTTGTGTATTTGTGGTTATCAAGGGAGCTCCCACTTCTAGTAGGGGAAGAATGACAGCAGGAAGCCATCAGTTAGCTTCCCCCTTCTCTCAAGGCCTCCCAACCCAACTGTCAGGATTGCTCTTCCTTTAGTGAACTGTGCTCCCTGCCTTGCCGTTTTATATCCCATAGGCTCCTTAAAGGAACAAGGATGCCCTTCTAGAACAATGATCACACCAAAAAAAGCAGGATGAAGAAAAACAAGGACCATGCCTACCCCAATCTCCATCAAAAACTCTCAGAGATTTGAGATTATATGAAATAGGGTAAGCCACCTTCTTATGTGATATAATTTAGAGAGAATCAAGATTCTAAGATGCATATTCCCCACTACTTTCCTTTAGTCATTCAGCCAGCCAATATGTACTGAGCACCTGCTGGGTGGGGGTTTCTAGAAGATGGAGATAATATGGTCATAGGGTTGCCAGATTTAGCAAATAAAAATCCTGTGTTTGATCTGGCAACTCTAAATGGTCATCAAGAGACTGTGGCTCCACATAAGGAACTTACGATCCAGCAGTCTATGCATTCCCTGAGAATTTTTAAATTCATTAACACCTTTGCAAAAACAGATTTATCTTTGAACCTCAAAGTGTGCAAAATGAGGGGAAAAAATGGAAGAGGTAAGTTTTGAAGAGAAAAAAAAAGTTAGAAAGGTTCAAGGCAGGGCAAACATTAGGAGAATGTCACAGAGGAAGTAACAATGATTGACTCAGGACAATGAAATGGCTCCATGTCTGCAACCTGATTCAAGCTGGGGTGCAGGGAGTCAAGCAAAGGGATCCAAATGAAGAAATTATTGCTAAGAACTCAGCTTATTTCACCTGCATTCCAAGTTAGTGACAAGTTAGCCAAAAATACTGTCAAGGTTGGTAAACATTTCAGTAAGACCTGAGCAGAGCATCTCGTGGGATCTCATGCCAACTTATGGTTTGGGGTAGAAACCATACAAAATGTGGTGGTTTTATAGGGTTTGAACCTGAAAGCAAGCAAAATGTGGTGGTTTGAACTGTGTGTTTTTCTTGGAGTATTTTAGGTACTCAGGCATAAAAATTCCCAGTCAAGCTTGGGCGGTCCAATCCGAAACAATAAAAAGTTTTCACACTCTCCTTTCAGCAACCACAAGGAATAGGCTTCCAAGAGAAGTTGTAGACTCTTGCTTGAATGTCTTTTAAATATGGCTGGTAGGTGAACCAGTTAGGCCATATTTATGTGGCAAAAACTGATTTTGATATTTGGAGTGAGGAAAAAGGCTTTTTCTGGACCAACATTATCTACATAGAGGAAACAAAGCAATGGTTTTTTAATGCACGTCATTGTGTTCATCATAAAACCAGTGAATGATAGTTCCACTGGCAGAAATTACTTGGTCATCGTGCTGTAAGCAACTCCATAGCTTGAATCTGGAGTGAGAGTGGGAGGAGTAAAATATTAAAGCCACTTCAAATCCTTCGTGAAAAGATGTGGGGCATAAATAAACAGGAAGTACCGGAAAAGTGACAGAAATGGAAACATCCATTTGCATGGCAAATCTTACCTTTTCTCTTACTAGTTATTTACCATTTTTTATTCTTAAGATCCCATATCTACATTGTCTTGTGCACACTGTGAAATACAAATTCCTGTCTCTCCATTCCTTCCCTTTCTTTGATCTCCTTTGTCTGAGCAGTTAACTAAAATGCCTCATGGAAATGGGTAAGTGTGAGGATAGGGCCCTATTGTGTTTTGAGTAAGACTGACTCTATGATGGCATAGGAGTGCCCAGTCTGAGTTCAAGTAAACAAACTGATGAATTTTCCCAAGCTTTCTTCCAGCTTCCATGAGGCCCATTCTCTGGACCTGCAACCAAATCATTATTACATCATTCTTTATTTTGAAGAGCTTAATATTCCTTCACCATCAGTGGAAAAATCTATTGTTCTTGCAATGGAGTAGAATTCTTTCTTTCTTTTTAAATTTTGTGCTGCTTCATTTTATTTCTGAGGGGGACAGAAGAAAGATTATAAATATCAGTTATGGTTTACGGGAGCAGAAGGAATCATCATTATTACCATTTAACTCATATATTTATTAAGTGATTCCAGGAAAATCTAGTTAGGTTTGGAACTTGTACCTTTGAAACATTTGATAATTCCAAGATAAAAATTGGCTTAACTTTTCCTTTGGTGAAAAGAGTTTACAAATCTAATTAAATAAGCTTTGCAGGGGGTGATTAATCTTAAGAAAACAAACTGCTTTCAAACACTCCAGTAACAACTGTTTCTGAAGATTAATGAAATGATTACAAAGAATCCTGGCTTACTCATTAAAGCAGACCCAGTTATGAGGTCTTGGCCACAGAGTATTGGTCCCTACTTGTGTAAATATTGTCTATACAGTAGATTCCAATATTCTATAATTCTGACTTATTATAGTTTCTCCTGGTCTTCTCTCAAATTAACCTGCCACAGTGAGGGTTTCCCTGTATTTCTGTTCAAGAGTTGTATGAACCCAAGATGCCAGTGAAACAAGCCTACATGTTCTTTTGAAGATGTTTATAATCCCTCCCATCTCTGTTAATGACTTTTGCATATGCATATGTCTTTTAAAACAATGGCATAATTGGATCCATTGGAAGCCCACTTGTCCAGGACATTGAGATAGTTGAAACCTAACTCCTAGCCCTCCTATAAATAATCCAAATCACTACCTGAGGATTATGCATAAACCATATGTTGAATAACATGGTCAAATGTCTAAGATTCGGATAGGTAACCCAACTTGTCCATGAGTTCTTCAATAAAATGGGAAACTCACTGAAGATATTTTGTCCTAAAAATGCAAACAATTCATTACGGATCCCACAATCAAAACTCTTCACAAAGTTGCTTATGGGAATAACACTTAGATTCCTCTGAGCACTCTCCTTGAGGAATACTAAGTAGAGAAAACTAAATGTAGAAGAAGCCATCCAATTATAACATATTAATAAATGCAAGCAAAATTGAAAAGATATAATATTTATTCATTCAACATATATATATATGGATATTTACTAGCCATCAGTTATGAGCTCCGAGAAAGATAAATATTACATTGTGCTTGCCACAGATTATAGTCTAATTAGGGAGACAGATAAGTAAAGCATCAATGACGATAAAATCTACAAAATGCTATAAAAGAAATAAGCAGTGGGTGTTTTGAACACATAAAAACAGACATCTAATTTCAAGTATCAGAAAAGACTTCCCAGAAGTGGTATTACTTGGGCAGAGTTGGAGAAGTGAGAAGTTAGCCAGGTGGGCCATGAGCCAGGGAGAGTTTTCTAGAATAGGGGATAGCATATACAGAAGAAGAAACCAAAAGGCCTTGTTAAGCATTATATTAATGCTAATGTTAAACATTAGCTAGTATTCTTTGAATATTTACTTTTCACAAAGTACCTTGCTAAGCATTTTACAGGCATTTATCTCATTTGATTTCACCATTACCAGATAAGTTCGTTCTATTGTTATTCCAATTGTACGAAAAGGAAACTAAGATTCAGAAAAAAAAATAATAATAATAATAACTTGCTCAAGATTACTGAGCAGTCTGATTCCAGAATCCAAGGTCCTCTAAGCCTCCACAGGTATGTCAAACTACTACAGATAGAGTTTGTCTTTCCTCTACAGACATTGGGGAGCCACTAAAAATTTTAGATGAATCTCCTAAAAGTAAGCCTGACATTTTTTTAATGAGAAAAGGACCCCCTTTCTTTGCTAAGTTACATTTTTTAATCCTTTGGTTCAATATCTTGATTACTTCCTGGTTAAATTTGACTTCCACTTTGTTTAGAAAAAGAACCAGTGACTTAAGAAAGCCCTTTTGTGCATGTGAATCATAAGCCCCAGAATCTGGAGGGAGGTAATAATGATGCTGTTTCCCACAAGCAGGAATGAGAATTGTCAAGTCTTATTCTGATAAACCCAACAGAAACCAACATCCGTGCATACATGGCACAATCCATTGTTTATACATACATACTCTCATGGAGGTGGGGTCAGATTGCAAAATCCTAATACTATAAATTCAGAATACTTCTTCGATATTCTTCGCTTTATAATTGATGGTTCTTAAAGGGCAAGATTTGCTTAGAACCATGTTAAAGATAGAAGAGTGGAATTATAGTCATCTAAAATGATCTAATTTTCGAGAAAATTACTACTTTCTACAAGCTGCATAAACTTTAATTAAAAAGACAAGGAGGGCTATTCTCTCTCCCTACATACAACATACCAGGCTCTTGGGAGTCTGGTAAAATTAAAAAAAAAAAAAGCAGATTGAAGAGATTAGAATTTTTACCAATATTCATAATTAATGCATATTTCCATCTTTAAAGACCAACAAATAACCAAAATGTGTAGCTTTTCCAGAAAGAGACTATTTTTGACTCTGAAATGTGTGTAAAGTTAGCTTATAAAATGAACTATAGAGCCAGGTTAAATGACAAGTAAAACAATGCACAAATCAGCTCATATGAACACAATAGTTTTTCAGCTAAATAGCATCAAAATTAGCATTTCTGGGATCTTTAATGCAATGCTTTATGTATCTGTACTCAATAAAATATCCCCAATATTCTATAAAGAAATACTTTGGTAGCCTCTACTACAAGTTTTCTAAAACCGGATTTTAATGGTAACAGATTTGGAGAAATGGATTAAGGAAAACGAAGGCCAATAAAGTGAGAACGGACGTTGAGTTTGCAAATAACCTCAACAAGTCACAGGTCATAATCTATGGCCACAAAAGGTTTTTCTGACTAAATAATGGCATGTGTGTGTATGTGTGTGTGTTTCCTTTACCTGCTTTCTCTCTTTGCCCTCTTCCTTCTAGAACTCTCTCGCTCCATTTTAATCTTCCTTCCAAACTGTGCTTCCAGACCAGTTGTCTAAAATCACTTAAAAAGGACATATTTGATGCAAAGCAGTTTAATGTACTTTATCCTTCCTACATGTACAAGCATTTGGATAGCCTCAGTGTCAGTGTGATTTGGGCTGTCATGGAGGATGGCCCATTGAGGTTAAATGATAATCAACTTTAATAGGGATGATTTGAAGCAGAACAGTTTTTTATTTTTTAAAGTAAATTCAGATATCTGTATGTGTTCCTCACATTTAACAAGTTCTGAAGAAAACTGGGTGGCAGCTACAGTTTCATAAGCAGCCTCTTGCAATCTAATGTTGCTGCTATGACAGGAAATTGAAAACTGAGGATGTGTACATAGCACAAATGTTTACAATTATGTACACATCACTTGTATTGAGTGTGAAGTTCAGCTATACTAACTATACTAACCAATTAACTATATTGATATATATGGGAGGTGGTTTGAAAACCACTGTAAAATTTATCTGTGTGTGTATATGCAAGCACAGTGAAATGCTGTATTGTGTGTCTAAATATCAGGTAGCATAAAATAAAATACCCCTCTAGTTGTTTGTTTAGGGACACATTTGGATTGAGTGAGCATTATAACAATCATTTCTTTCAAAGCCACAAAACATCATACTTTTTAGTTTTAATAAAGTCTAGTTTTTGGCAGTTCTTTTATCATATCTGTCATCTCCTAAGCTTTGCTTAGCCAAAGCACTCAGACTTGAATTTTGAAATTGTCAATATAGGCCTTCTAATCTTTAAGTCTTAAATTATCTAAACAGATTAACTACCATTATTCTATGCCTTTAGGACTCAGGGGTAAAGAAAGCAGAGGAAATACAACTTTTTTTTAGTCAATTAAGTTCCCATGGAGGTTACATTTGAGGCATATATTTGGAACATGGTCCAATGTATTTATGTGAATAACCAAGTAGACAAGATGAGCACATTAACCCCAGTATCTAGATCTATAAGACAAGAAATGGCTCCATCTAAGAAGCTTAATCGTCCAGCTTTTAAATAAAAAGTTATTCATAGTTCATATTGACATGGAAAGTTTGCCAACTGGCAATGGATGTTCTGAAGCCAAGGGAGATATCTTGAAGAAACAAAAAAAAAAAAGGTGAGGGGCCTCCTTTTAACAGCATTGCCAATCTGTGTGGTGACCTGATTTCTGCTATGATCTCCCTTCAGAGATCAAAGCAGGATTAATGCGATTCTTTACTGTTTGTATTGCACATTCAAAGCTCTGGAGACTTAAGAAATAAGTATAAATGTAGCCTTGGAACACAGTGGAACCGGGGTTCGAATGGTGTGGATTAATAATAGCACAAGGGCTAACTATGAGAAGTTATCTGAGATTTGGAAGGCAATACAGAACTTAGAGTACTTTGTATTTTTAAGCACATTTGCTTTCTCGTTTCTCATTTTCTGGGGCAAAGCTTTTGGCTAGTTGATGGGGCCAGCACCGACTGTCATAGTAATAAGTCTCTACAATGACCTTCTAGCTCATTTGGAATGTTTTGCAGCTGCCAGTACACATGAAAAGGGAAAGGAACCCTGCCGTATGTTTTCACACGAAAGCACTTTCACCTCATAACCAGCATTTACACGGAGGATTTAAAAGGAGGGGAAATCTTTTAAAACATCAAAATGTTGAGCTTTTGTGTTTCCACCGCGTGTGACATTCCTGGATGCTGGAACCCCTAAAGAGTGAGTGTTTCTGCAGCCTTTCAGAAGTGCCCGTTCTTTTGTTGAGGAAAAAGGCAAGTCCCATATTTCTGGGATCTCAGAAGATGAAGGAGAAAATCGTTTTCATTTTTAATGCTCGCACCTCTTGGAGGGGGAGAAAAATCTCCCCTCCTCCAAACTCGACTGATTTTTCGCTGCATAACCTAGAAGAGGGCGCGCCGGGGTGTAGCTCAACCTTCAGTTTTATAGACTCAGTGCTCCTGCGGGAGAACCGGCTTGCGGAGGTTGGGGGCAAAGGTTCTCTCCGCCCGGGTTGTGACTCCACGGTCTCCACTCTTGATTTCTACAATTCAACCCCAAACTCAACTTTTCCGCAACTCTGCACTCCTAGCCACACAAAGACACCCACGCAACTAAAAGTCTCGACACTAACAGCCCATTTACCCAGCTGAGCCCTGCTTTCTCCTACAGGCAACTTTGTCGTGTTGGCTCTTCCAAGTTCCTTTAGGTTAGCCCTCTAAAACCATTTCTGTCCTTTCATCACCTCTTCCCCTTTCCCCTCCCGCCCCTGGCTGAAGACCAGTCTCCAAACCTGTACACCCTTCCTGGCCAAAGCCCAGGAAGTGGCTGGAGACGGAAACTCCGCAGCATGAACCCGGCAGAGAGGTTTCCACAGGACACGACACCAGGAGAGCCAGGGTCCTTCTGAGTGTACCCCGGCCCTGGCACCCAAGGAGGTCCTACCGCCTATTGCTTTACGTCCTTTACGCCCCGTCCCGCGCGGAGCGGCGGGCAGCTTGGAGTCGCTCTATCCCCGGCATGGGGTGCGGGGTAGGGGGTGGGGATCCCCTCTGCTGGAGGCCCGCAGCCCCGCCCGAGCGCCCACGCCTCCACTTCTGCGTCTTGGCGGCGCCGCACCCCCGCTGCGCGCCCCAAGCTCGTACCTGGAGGGGAAATTCACCGAGGAACCCTGCGAATTGCCTCAGCTGGGAGTGCAGCCGGCTAGTGAAGCTTTCTGGCAGGAATACAATTCCCAGGGCCAAGAATAAGGGAGAAGGAACCTCTATCACTGCCGAAACACTCTCTACTCACCTCCAATTGTTTTAATCACAAGAAACACAAGCAAATTGGACTTTCTTAGGCCGTTTCCTTCCTTTATTTAGCTTCATCTAACGGTGTCGATAATTGGTTTCTCATTACCACGCTAGAACTGGTTAACAGAGAAATTTTCAGCTGAACAACGATTGTTCAGGAATCGGTAACTAGGAACCATGGCTGGCTGGAGGGAGTCACCCGAAAATTCTACTGGAAAAGTTCTGAACATCAATATCGACTCACCTTCTGCTTTTTTTTCTCTTTCAGATTTTACACTATTAGTCTCTCTGCAGCCCTGTTTTGCACAGCGATGGCCTGTCACTTGGAAACAACCATGTAGCTAACAACGCAGTAGTTGGAGACCCACGACTCATTTTTTTAAAGTTAAGTTTTAAAATATTGTCGGGTGTTGTTTTTCTTTTTACTTTTAAAGTACCGGTTGAAATCTCAGATACGATTAGTTGCTGTGTTTTAAAGGTCTTTATATTACTGAAAATTTTCTAACCCCCAGTATCTGACTCTGAAACACAAAACATTATAGTTAGAATTCAATAAAAGTTATTTAATTGTTAAAAACGCAGTGGGAGCCCTACAAGTTTAATAGTTTCTGTCAAGACATTGCTAATGTTCATACATTTTCCAATAGATTGTATTTTTTTTAAGTTCTCATTTTTTAGACGTAATATTTTGGACATGATCCCTTAAGTTCCTATTAATGTACGATCTTTTTAAGCTAGCAAAGATTCTACATTTTAAGAAAGGGAAGAGAAGCAGGCTTCAGCCTCTCTTGTTTTCACATCTTTTAGAGGAAGGATACACAAACTCTTTGGACTTGTATTGGCTAACTTAGAAAGCTTTAAAGGTAAATTTGGAAACAACTTGAAAAAATACATGACAGAAGGGGACTTTTTTTTTTTTTTGAGAGGAGGATGTTTAAATCAGTTAAAACCTACAGGATAATTAAATTACATAGCGTCCTGAAATATATATCATGGAGGGAGGGCTTTTCAAATGATCTCATCTAATAATACACATAAACAACTAGTAAGAAGTCTATAACCACCAACAGCCATCCTTGCTTGCAAATTGTATTCAGTCGAAACTCTGCTGAAAGAGTTTATCCTCCTTTGTAGTTTGGAATTGTGTGAAGGTATGTATATATGGAATCTATGTATATATAATTCTTATACTTTATATATATTTAGACATACATTCTTTTTAAATGTTTATGTGGGTAGTCACTTTAAGAGCATCAAAATAATTTGTACGTTGGCTTACATACACTATCTCCCAGGTATTCTCAAACACTGATGAACAAAAATCTTTATACGGAAATGAAGAGGTACCCATTTAAAGGAAAGAATGAAAAGGGGAACTCGATTTATTCTCATTTGTTTATCACTTTGGAACGTACGTCACCATCCCTCACCAAAATTCATTTGAATAAGCTTTCAAGCCGGAAAATGGAAATGTCATAAGCTCCTACCCTCCTATTTCCAGCGGCAGCGGCAGCGTCCTGCTTAACCATGCAATTTTCTATCATCAAAGGATAAATGGCATCAAAGACAGAACATTCTGATAAAAGGAAAAAACTGTGAGGCCCATGATTGCTGGCCTTCCTGTCTGTCATCCCTTTACAAAATCCTCTCCGCAAACCTGAGCGGCATGCTGTCAGAGCTAATAACGTCTTCTGAAGGGGTTGGGGGGGCGGGGTGCATAGTCTTCCCTGCACAATGTTCCCATTTATTAAATCGAGTGCTTATTTTAAAATTTCAAATATCTTTGTTTGGTTCACTGCAAATTAAAACCAAGATGTAGGAAGTTACATGATGCAACAATTACTCGTGTCGTATCAGAGCATCAAACTCCTAACTCGCCCTTCTGGTTAAGGTCGGATGAGGGAGAAGGGGGAATTTGGGGAAATCCAGGGCAGGAGGGTTTTTGGTGGAAAAATATAAACCCGTTCGCCCTGCAGGTAAGCTGAGAGTAATTGAAAGCCAGAAGAGCGATGACTGTTTCTACCAGCGAGAGTGAGCTGACTTCGGTTCAGAGAGCGCGTGTGGGCGCGGTCCTCGCCGCGACGCTACACGCGGGTCAGGACGAGCTTCGAGCAAAGCCACGGAGAGCTTTCCCACAGAGGGCTTTAGACGTAATGGTGGCTATTTCTTGCCCACTGAGATCCCTTTACAGAAAAGACCATTCTGCTCCAAGGAGATGGATCCCTGGGGTCCCCGTGCCTGCATAGGGGGTCCTGGAGCAGTTTAAAAGACACCCCTGGAGGCGTTCTCTGAGCGAGTCGTGCGCTTCTCCCTCGAAGTGGGGGTTCAGAGCCAAAGAGCAGCACCCCACACCCCAGGGCGGGCTTGCAGATGCTGATGACTGGAAGTGAGCAGGCGGGCTTGACTGGTGACTGGCTCTAGTGCCCATCGAGTTCTTGGGCCACCCATGCTCCTGCACTTTGGACTGAAACCTACATGGCCCAAGGGGTGGGGTGGGAATCAAAGCTGAGCGGAATGGGGAGCAGCGGTGTTGACACTCTTTCCTCTAATACCAAGCGCTAGGGAATTTATCTGGTTGACAGGGAGAGAGGAGAGTGGGGACCTGAAATGAAGAGTAAATCAGATCTTAATATTCCTGAAAGCAGGTCAAAAGAAAAGAAGAATAGAGAGGTATGTAAAGCACCCTAAAATGCGGAGGCCTTAAGAAGTAGGAGCTGTAGACCCAAGTCTGGATGGCAGAGATTGGGGGCGCGGTGGGGGTGAGGGAGAAATTTGTAATCAGGTTGGTTTGTGAGGCTCTCGGGCTGAGAACAGTGGGAGGAGGGGAATAAGGGGGAAACCTTTTGTTTAATAAGGAAACCTAATTATTGCGCCTCTGGGAGTCTTGGTCTCAACTACCAGCGAAGGCGTATACCCCGCACACATACGCAGTGCGCATGCCCCAGCCGTCGGATTTGCATGATAAGGCACACACGTGAGCCAACTCTGGCGGAGCCGGGCCTGGCTGTAGTGGCCAATAGAATCCCGCTCTTTACTGCGCCTCAGGGTCACATTGACATCTCGGTTCCCCCACAATAGGCCTTTAAAATCCACTTTAAAAATAAAAAGAGTGTTTTAGTATTGATTCTCGCCTTGGCACGCTAGATTTCTGGGGAAAGTAGACACATTTTAGAACTACAAATACATTTATACAAGCAAGGGTTAAAGTATTCAGAATTTAAGAAAAAGAAGGTATGAGAGAGGAGACTGTTCAGAGAGCACTGGCAGGAAGTCAGGGAATCCTGGGACTGCAGCCTTCAGAGCCCTGAGACTTGTTCCAGTGTTGAACATCTCCAGCCTTATCTGTTGCATGAAAATCATAACTACCTTCTTGACCAAATGAATCTCAGAAGCAGAAACATTAGGGGTACATATAGGCCCCAAACTGGTCTCCTTCTCCACCATATCCAGCACCCGCTGTTGCCAAGAGATAGGAAGCTAGAACACCTGTGCTCCCTCTCCCTTTCCCAGACACGAAAGCAGTGGTCTATGTGGTGAGGTCCATGTGTCAGCTCCCACATCCGTGAAATGGGGCTAATTATAGAAAGGCAGAGGGAACTAGAAAGGTAGAAAAGTGACATGAATCTCCACGTTGTCTGGGCCTCTTCCACCACCACCCAAGCTCTGAGGCTGGAAATGACAAGGTTGATTCTCTTGGGCTGCAGAAGGGGTGGGCCAGCTGGGAAATATTACCTATCTTGCCCTTCTGCACAGCAACCCTGTTGCCTGCCCTCGCTGCACCACTGTCCTGACAGTTCTCAACTACCCTGTACTCTTCCCGTCATATATCCCTGCCAGAATTACTACCCATAAATGGGCCTCCAAACACCCCTGAGAACTCTCCTGTCTGTGATAGGAAAAATGCTTGTTCGTATCACTGAAATAAAACAGGTGGGGATTATTATTTGCAGTTCCTCTCCCCTTTTGTGTAATTCACAAGTCTCCGATATAGGATTAGCCTTCAAATGCATTTGGTCAGGTACATACTTTTTAGTGCTCAGCTCAAACACTGTCAGGTTTACGACCATCCCAGAACTGCCTCTGTTTGTCTCTTTGGTCTTTCTTTCTCGCCCTCCGGGCCTACAACTATAACTTTTTTTTGAGAGTATGAACCAGAGTCCCACCCCAGCCCTTCAAAATGCAAGGCACAAGAGTGACTTCAAGGTCTTATCTGTTAATCTAAGATCAATGTTATTTAACCAGTAAGTATTAAGTTGACATACTGTTAAGCATTTAGCTGCCGACACCCATGTCTATTTGTAAAGGAGATATTCACTGAACCTTCAGAAATGTCGGGTGGTAGTCTCTGTATAGAGACTATCACAATTGCGTTTTGGAATTGTCTTTGGAAAAATTAAGCTTTCTCCTAAAATAGCCCAATAAACTCAAATGAGGCCTCAAGATAAGATGGCATGTTGTTTAAAATACTTCTTGAACACTAGATTGTAGTAGGTTTTTTTTCTCTTAGAATTGATTTATCTTTGTGCTTTAAGAAAAATAATGGTACATTTGAAAGAAAATATAGACCTGGGTGGGGAGATCTGGGTGGGGGACAAGTCCATTAGCCAATTTCATGTCCCAGCTTCTTCCTTAAGATAGGTTTCAGGTTATCCATGAGGCTAACTCTGATGAAAAGTCACTATCTTCTTTGAGAGGAGAAAAGATTAGCAGGCTGGGAGTCAGGAGGGGAACACTGAGGTGTGAACTCAGGAGAGTGACCTGAAACCCGGCTTCAGTCACTTTCAGCCTCTGGGGCTGCTGCTTACAGTAATTGCCAGCTCTAACCCAGACTGCCCTGCAGTCTCTTTGTCTCCCATCTGTGCAGACCTTAGGGTACCTACTGGCTCCTGCCCATACCAGGCTGGCCATTAGTACCTCTTGCCAACAAGTTAAGTTGGGAAACATGTCCTTCCCATGTGGGGCCGACCTCTGATTTCACTTGGGACCCTTCAAGTTATGACCCTCCTCTTGTTCTGGGTCATCAGGAATGGAGGTAGTTAAGGTGTGAGGGGAGAGATTCACTTTTCTCTAGCTCAGGCCAGCCAGGGAGCAAGAAGGAGGCTAGGGGGCTTGGGACTCTGAGTCCCGCTGAGCGGACAGCTCCTGCCTGCTCTCCCGGTGCCTGGGACCCCCTGACCATCCCGCCAGAGTTACTCAAGGGCACTAAAGTTTCTCCAGGAAGATTTCATCTATCTTCTCAAGATGCAGCAGCTAACTCAAGTCAGTCCACGGGAGAACAGCTGAGCGTGGGGGTTCTGGGCCAGGTGCCGGGGACTCTTAAGACTCAGGCGCCTGGGCTGGTGGCAAGCAGGGCCAACGCGCGGTGCCCGGTCTGGCGTTTTCAAACAAGAAGGATTACAGGCTGCATCTTGAATATGAATTAGCCTTCTGCGCTGGTGTGACTTCGCTTTGAAACTCAGCTTGTCAAAGTATGGTTTTAATTAAACGTCTTCCGGCCTCGAAAGATTACATGTTTTGTAAAATACATCCTAGCATGAAATTTACTTCCATGATCTGAAATTAGGTGCCTTGTAAATGTTTTCATAAAAAAGAAATAGGAAGGGGGTGCGTGTGAGAATGGAGCAGTTCATACTCGCTGCGTTCCTTTAAAACGTCCTGCCAGCCGCCCTGACACCGGGCAGGTCCCAGGCCGGCCCTCCAGCCTGGGCCAGGCAGGGAAGAGACAGCACGCCCAGGACGTGCGAGTAACACGAACCCGCCTGGCAGGCGCAGCTCGAGCAGCATTTGCAGTTGGAGACAATTTAGCAAACAGACAAGTTAATCCTGCACTGATTTGTTTGGGATCCATCTGCAGGACGCCAGAGACCCCTTTGAGCTGCTGCTGCAGACACCTGCCATCCTCCCCATCCCGACCGCTGTTCTTGTCCCAGGAAAGACGGAGCGAAGAGACGACAGAGGTGCGGAATGGTCTTAGCAGCACTCAAGACACTTCGTTTCAAATTTAAAGTTCTCCTTTAAGAATTCCCGGCTAATATTTAAAACAATAGCAGTGTTGTTGGTCGATAGCAGTTCTAACAGACTGTCCCAAACTTCTCCAAACCAACCTCAAAGCTTCCTCTGCAGAGGCCCGCTGGGGGTAGGGGGAGGTGGGTGGAGGGGGTCTCTATCACCTGCCTTGGGGACGTCTATCACACACCATAGCCCTCAGAGGAAAACGACCCTATTTCCCGACCTGGGGGCGGGGAAGGTGCCTGCGCACTTCACGTCTTTCTATTCAATGCAGAATTGAGAGCTCGGTCTCTGCGGAATTCTTCCCTAACAACTCTCTGAGAAGCCCGCCAATTCTGGCGGGATTTGCTAGATTCGAGGAAAACTTGGCGCACATGGGATGGGGTGTGATGGGGAGGGGTGGCGTGGGGGCGCATCTCCTTTCTTCCAGATAACTGGGACCCAAGAACCGAGGAGGGGGCGGCGCAACGGCGAGAGTTCTTCACCTCCCTCCACCTGAAATAAGCAAGACCAATGACGCGCCTCGCTTTTCGCCCTGTTTACTCCATCCCATTCAGTGATTGGCAAAGCAGGCCCTGAAGGCAAAGGCAATAATTGCTCCGCGCTCTCTTTGCTAAGGAAGTGTGTAGGCATTTGAAGTGTACTAAAAATAAACGAAGGAGCGAGAAAATGAAAAGGGGACAGAGTGACAATTTGCGGCAATTAAAGCGTCTGCGCCTGTTGCCGGAGAAGCAGGGACCCACGGCGGTTTTTGTTTTCCCAGGCCTGATGATGTGACTAACTCGTTAGGGAATTTTTGTCCCGTTGTGCGTGCGTGTGTGTGTGTGTGTGTGTGTGTGAGAGAGAAGAGAATGACATTGTGTGTGTGTGTGTGTGTGTGTGTGCGTGCGTATTCAACAGCCAAAGGAGCCCGCTGCAATGACCCGGTCCTTGGGGACAGAAGGACGCCTGGGACCATTTCTGAGCCCCTGAGGTGGCTGGCTTTGTTAAAGAGGGTCCAGCTCCTGGCCCTCCCCCCACCCCTGCCCCAAACAGTCTCACGGGAGAGCCTCTTGGTTAGCACTCAGCTGCCACCTCTTCCAGGAAATTTGGAACAAGTTTTCAGCTCTAAGGTGTCTAACCTTAAAGGGGAAAAACAATAATGCCAACATTTACTTCACAACCACGGGAGACTCAGAAAAGTCAGGAGTGAGAGGAAGAAAAGGAGGGCAGCCAGCCAAATCGAAGCAGGAGACATTTTGACAGTGCGCTTGAAATATTACTTCTAATTTTTGGAAGACTTTCAAGAAGAGAAAGGGGGGTGAGGTGGGGGTGGGTGGAGGGAACCATAACTTTCTCCTTTCTGTCACTAGAGCGTCCAAACAGAGGGCTCCAACCTCCTCCACACGCGGGAACACACAGTGGAAAATTGCTCCAAGATACAGCAGGGCTCTCTTCTTTCCCCAAACCCTACCTGAGCATTGAACTTCGCGAAGAAGTAGGAAGGGGGAGTGAGTCCTGGGTGTCAAAAATCTGCATAGCCTTGAACCCAGAGATCAGAAGGGTAGCCCCGGGCCCAACAGCTCCACCTGGGCCTTGCTCTGGCCGCCCAGCATCGTGCCCAAACTGGCACCCCAAATCAGCCTCCCACCCCTCACCTCCACCTACCCCTTCCCCCACTAAGGCCAAGGAAAGGGAAGGGGGCGACACCGTGTAGTCACCGCCAAAGTCCAGCTCCGGCTGGCTTCAATGAAAGCTGGCAAATCAGGCGAGTCTCGCAGAAATTTTCTTCGACCCTAATTCAATTTTAAAGCGGATTTTTACTATTAAAAACGCTGCCGAGCAACACATTGAATTAATCTGACTGTACGGTTTTAATTACAGTGAGGGTTTCTCTACAAATCTGTACAAGACAGTGGCTGGCTCTTGGAGGATCTCTGCCTCCTGAATTCCATTACGCGGCCCCACGTTCCCGCAGACAGCTGCGCGTGGGAGCCAGCTGCGGGCACCGGCACTCCCGTCGCTTTCTGCTTCTGCCTGCCTTCCCGGCTCCTGTCCTATACCCCTTCCCTTCTTTCACCTCAGTCCCCAGGAGCACCCTGGGCGTCGGCCTGTCTGTTTGGGACTGCCGCACTGAAATCTCAAAGTGCTGTACTCCCTTTTTAACTCTTGGGCCAAAGACCTTTGAGTCTCCAGTGCCACATTCTTTAAATGGCTCTCTTGTCCAGGGAGGGAGACTTCTGTAATTTTTTAAATGATCCTCCTGCTTGAACTTCATAACTGTTAGGTGAGCAACGTGATGTCCTGGGTGCTTAAGGGGAAAGCAGGTGAGGAGGGGATGGGGAAGAGGGTGGGGAAAGAACTGCTGATGGGTGGCTGGTAGTTGGCTCTAGCTATCCCTCCAGGTCCCGGAGTAAATACACGTGGGACAGACCCC
>NW_024347791.1:11777668-11787848 GCF_902729225.1 Pteropus medius | reverse complement strand
GGTCTCTATCACCTGCCTTGGGGACGTCTATCACACACCATAGCCCTCAGAGGAAAACGACCCTATTTCCCGACCTGGGGGCGGGGAAGGTGCCTGCGCACTTCACGTCTTTCTATTCAATGCAGAATTGAGAGCTCGGTCTCTGCGGAATTCTTCCCTAACAACTCTCTGAGAAGCCCGCCAATTCTGGCGGGATTTGCTAGATTCGAGGAAAACTTGGCGCACATGGGATGGGGTGTGATGGGGAGGGGTGGCGTGGGGGCGCATCTCCTTTCTTCCAGATAACTGGGACCCAAGAACCGAGGAGGGGGCGGCGCAACGGCGAGAGTTCTTCACCTCCCTCCACCTGAAATAAGCAAGACCAATGACGCGCCTCGCTTTTCGCCCTGTTTACTCCATCCCATTCAGTGATTGGCAAAGCAGGCCCTGAAGGCAAAGGCAATAATTGCTCCGCGCTCTCTTTGCTAAGGAAGTGTGTAGGCATTTGAAGTGTACTAAAAATAAACGAAGGAGCGAGAAAATGAAAAGGGGACAGAGTGACAATTTGCGGCAATTAAAGCGTCTGCGCCTGTTGCCGGAGAAGCAGGGACCCACGGCGGTTTTTGTTTTCCCAGGCCTGATGATGTGACTAACTCGTTAGGGAATTTTTGTCCCGTTGTGCGTGCGTGTGTGTGTGTGTGTGTGTGAGAGAGAGAGAGAGAGGTGTGTGTGTGTGTGTGTGTAAAGGTGCGCGTGCGTGGTCTGTTAACCTGCTGCAATGACCTGTCCAGACAGAGGAACGGGGACCATTTCTGAGCCCCTGAAGACCTGTCATTGGCTTTGTTAAAGAGAGGGTCCAGCTCTCTGGGCCCCTCCCCACCCCTGCCCCAAACAGTCTCACGGGAGAGCCTCTTGGTTAGCACTCAGCTGCCACCTCTTCCAGGAAATTTGGAACAAGTTTTCAGCTCTAAGGTGTCTAACCTTAAAGGGGAAAAACAATAATGCCAACATTTACTTCACAACCACGGGAGACTCGAAGGATCAGGGGTGGGGAGTGAGGAAAAAGGGGAGGGGGCCAAACAGCTTGGGACATTTTGACAGTGCGCTTGAAATATTACTTCTAATTTTTGGAAGACTTTCAAGAAGAGAAAGGGGGGTGAGGTGGGGGTGGGTGGAGGGAACCATAACTTTCTCCTTTCTGTCACTAGAGCGTCCAAACAGAGGGCTCCAACCTCCTCCACACGCGGGAACACACAGTGGAAAATTGCTCCAAGATACAGCAGGGCTCTCTTCTTTCCCCAAACCCTACCTGAGCATTGAACTTCGCGAAGAAGTAGGAAGGGGGAGTGAGTCCTGGGTGTCAAAAATCTGCATAGCCTTGAACCCAGAGATCAGAAGGGTAGCCCCGGGCCCAACAGCTCCACCTGGGCCTTGCTCTGGCCGCCCAGCATCGTGCCCAAACTGGCACCCCAAATCAGCCTCCCACCCCTCACCTCCACCTACCCCTTCCCCCACTAAGGCCAAGGAAAGGGAAGGGGGCGACACCGTGTAGTCACCGCCAAAGTCCAGCTCCGGCTGGCTTCAATGAAAGCTGGCAAATCAGGCGAGTCTCGCAGAAATTTTCTTCGACCCTAATTCAATTTTAAAGCGGATTTTTACTATTAAAAACGCTGCCGAGCAACACATTGAATTAATCTGACTGTACGGTTTTAATTACAGTGAGGGTTTCTCTACAAATCTGTACAAGACAGTGGCTGGCTCTTGGAGGATCTCTGCCTCCTGAATTCCATTACGCGGCCCCACGTTCCCGCAGACAGCTGCGCGTGGGAGCCAGCTGCGGGCACCGGCACTCCCGTCGCTTTCTGCTTCTGCCTGCCTTCCCGGCTCCTGTCCTATACCCCTTCCCTTCTTTCACCTCAGTCCCCAGGAGCACCCTGGGCGTCGGCCTGTCTGTTTGGGACTGCCGCACTGAAATCTCAAAGTGCTGTACTCCCTTTTTAACTCTTGGGCCAAAGACCTTTGAGTCTCCAGTGCCACATTCTTTAAATGGCTCTCTTGTCCAGGGAGGGAGACTTCTGTAATTTTTTAAATGATCCTCCTGCTTGAACTTCATAACTGTTAGGTGAGCAACGTGATGTCCTGGGTGCTTAAGGGGAAAGCAGGTGAGGAGGGGATGGGGAAGAGGGTGGGGAAAGAACTGCTGATGGGTGGCTGGTAGTTGGCTCTAGCTATCCCTCCAGGTCCCGGAGTAAATACACGTGGGACAGACCCCCGGCAGACAGGGCCCCTTTTAGCAGCCTTAGTTTTGTTTATTTGTTGTGCAGCTAACACTGTGGGGCAGTGGCCCATAGCCAACGAGATAGGAATGAAAATTTGAAAAGAGGTATGCTTCAAAATGAAGCAGATTCACACTTATTCTTTCTTGTTCATTCTAGTATATTCATTGTAACTCCTTTTCTTCCTATGTCCCCTGCTTTTTCACTCTTTCTGCTTCTTTATCCTCCAAGCTTGTGGGAAGAAAGATCATGAACCCAAATATGAACCCAAATATGTGTCCAAATGAACACACCCCTCAGTGTGTATTTAAAGAAGCAAAGGTTTTGAGCTCTGTGGGGGAAGGGGCCTCACCTGACAGAGAGAAGGGGAGCATTTTTGCTGTGCACGATATTAGTGAAACCTACAGAAAAATACTATTTCCTTCCCCTGGGTAGGATGAGAGGGGGGCATTCTTTCTCCTCGATGTGTGTTTTTTAACTTAAAAAGATTTTTTTTTTCAGCTAAAGAGAAAGGACACAGTGGGAGAATGAGCTTTCTAAAACAAACAAACAAACAAAAACCCTCACTTTTTCTAATGGCTCTCAAATTGGTTGCCCTGTAAGGACAGTTTTGCTAAAAACCTAATGAATTATCTTATTATGTTACAAAGTGCCTGTGCACAGTTTGAATACGAAAATCACCAGAGCATTATTTCACAAAGGTAGTCAGGTACAGAACTCTCTAATGAAAAATGGTTTTCATTTCTTTTTCTGTTGTAACAGGAGAACCGTCTAAGAGCTCACATGATAGCGAGATGTTCTCCATCCTAGGTTTTCCTCAAGAGCTATCCCAAGCCTGGCCCTCTTCCTAATGTTAAAGCATTTGCTGTGACTTTGTTATTGTTACGGCTGATGAAGGGATGACAGAATTAAAACAGAGGATGCTTTGAGGCATTTAGGAAGGTGCTTGGCTAGCTATATTAACTCCTTATTATGCCTAAAAATAGTCTGCTGCTTCCTGTTGATGCTTGTTCTCTTCCACTCTGGGGCTGCATTTATCCTGCAATGGTCAGGGGTTCCTGGTTTCAAAGACTGGCTTGATTAAAGTTGACTTCTAACACCCCTTCCCTTCCTCCTTTGTCCTACTACATTTCCCAGCAGGACAAATATGAAGTGGCTCAGCCTTGGTTTATCTAACAGATTAAAAAGACAAACCACCATTTATCTTGTTTTAATCTAAGTGTATAAACATTGTTAAATTCTTTTTCTTGGACCGAGAGAAAGAACAGTATTTGTGTATTGGGGAGTGGGGGTCCTATGCTTGATAAAAGAAAAAAAAAGGGGAGAGAGTGAGAGAGAGAGAGAGGAGAGAGAGAGAGAGAGAGAGAGAGAGAGAGAGAGAGAGAGAGAAGGACTTGTATATAATCACCAAACTGGGGAAAGCAGAAACGTGCTCTTTTGCCTGCTGATTCCATTCTAGGCCCAGCATATTGGCTCCCTGTTAAGAAAGGTTTGGATGTTCGTCCTGCCATGAGAATAAGTCAGGGAGAAGCAAAAGTTGTTGAATTTGAGGACCTAG
Organism: Pteropus medius; assembly: GCF_902729225.1. Classification (NCBI taxonomy): domain Eukaryota; kingdom Metazoa; phylum Chordata; class Mammalia; order Chiroptera; family Pteropodidae; genus Pteropus; species Pteropus medius. Next base: position 11,784,035 of record NW_024347791.1, on the reverse strand, counting down.
TTGATTTCTTTTTCATAGCTCCACTGGACTCCAGATTTGAAAAGACCTGAAGCAGGAGCCTCTAGGTTGGATATGCTTAGCTAATATTCTCCAAATTGGACAGCTTAGAAAAAGTCTGTGAAGCCCCCAATTGGTATCACTGGTCCTAGTGGACCAGGCCACCCATATTGGGGTTTGCTGATCTTGAGACCCAGGACTGGAGAGGTAAGGGAGACGCTGTTCCCAGATTTCAGTGAGTCTCTGTCTGGATTTGAAGTAAACAGGACCCACTTTTTAGCTGGATTTTGGGGAGCCTGGGAGAGGAGTGTGTTAATATGGGCATTATAGTTTTATCATAGGAAATGTGATAATCTCAGTGCTTTCTTGCATAGTCTGATACTTTTGGCTACTCCTGAAGATACCATCACTGGCCTGGGCTAAGAGGGGGGAAGAGGCAGCTCTCCTGTTTGCCTCTTCCTTCCCAGCTTTCCCAGGTGCCGTGTGCTGAGGGGGGTGGGGGGCTGGGTTTCCAGTACATCAAGCACCCTTTTCTACAGACGCACATAAATAGAATTTTACACTGAATGGAGAAAAGACTAGTAGGATTTTTTTCTACCAACGTCTCCGATTGAGAAGGGGGTTCTTAGCATGGCTATGTAAATCAATACCGAGTTATTTCTTTGAATTCAAAAGCTATTTATCCAGGTCTAATTTCTTTAGAATTAACGTGATAACTGAGCCCAACTTAGCAACCAAAATCAGCCAGGTCCTGCCTGGCTTGAATGTACTTCTACCGGTGGAGGAAGCTGCAAACCCTCGACTGGGCACCCAACACATTCCACAGCCTACGCGTGCGCGCAAACAGCTAGCATAGCAGGAGATATTCCCATCCAAAGATGCCATTTCTCCCACGGTGGCCTTGGGCGCACGGACCCACGCAATCTTATGTTGGCGATCCGTGAGTATTTCTCTCTAAATAACATTGGCAGACGGAATATAAGCGCCCCAACATCTCAACACCTTAAAAAGCAAAAAACGTTAAAAAACAGTTTAGGCGTCAATTTCTGCCTCTTAAACTTCTTCCTAAATAGGATCCTCACGTGCTACAGGCCCTAAAAGAGTCTTAGGCCTCTGACTCCTCCAGATTGCCTGCTTTACTTCTCTTTTAAATGATAAAGACTTAGAGGCCTCACCTGCCCTCCTCTTCACACCCACCCCCCACCCGCCCCAGGGTTGGCCCTAATTCCCCGGAGGGCAAGACAAAGAGGTAGGAGCCAGGCCCCGGGTGGCGGCAAGCCGGGCGCAGGGGCCTGGAGACCCGCGGAGCGCGCCTTCGCTGAGAGGCCCTGAAGAATCCGAGAGTTTTTGCCTCTTGCAGAAGAGCTGGAGATGCGAGTTGGAATAGAACGAACCAGCGGTGATTCCAACCGCCTTGCCTTGGCTCATTACCGCCGCCAATGACACTGGACGAAGGACTCCGAAGCTGAGAGATGTCGGGATCAATGGGAGAGAAATAACCGCGGGGAGCGGTCCCTACCCCAGACAGCTACTGTGCGCCGATCTCCTCGCGCCCAGACCATTGACAGAGGCCACATTGGCAGCCACTCGCTGAGCACCTTGGCACCCTCTGTAAGGCCAGATTAGCTCTCCGGCTGCCTATTCCCAGGACTTGTGGAAAAGCCGGACGCTCAAGCCTGCAGTTTGGATTCTATTCCGCAAGCACTCACAGAGACCTCTGCCAAGCCCGGAGGGACCCCCTGGCTCGCTCCACTCCCAGCACTTGACTGAGCCCAAACTGGATCTCTCAGCAGGTCTCAGCAGGACCTTTACCATACGCTGCATACAACTACTACCTCGGTGCAGCTGCTCGATTGCTCCTCTGGAACACACTGCTGGGATTTTATCCGCTATGTAAAAGGGGGGAAATGAGAGCCCTGCATCCACAGCGCGGGCAATTCCAGCCCTCGGGGCTTCCTCGGGCATTTAGCAAACAACAAGGAAAAAAATAACCCCTTTGCAAATAAAGGCTGCTGTCTTGGATCTGGTGCTCCGTGTGGGAACCTTTCCGGGCCCCCCGCCACTTCGGGCCCGGCTCGGGGTGCGGCCAGCGAGCAAAGCAGTGCACCTGCGAGCATAAAGACAGAAACATAGACATGCAGAGTGGGTTCAGGGGGAGACCGCCTTTACCGTGTTAACAGCGAGCTGCAGGGTATAAAGCAATAAAACTGCCACGTCTACCTGCTGGCTTTAGGGACATTACAAACAAGCTCGGCACGCAGCCCGGGTGCACCGAGAGCGCGCCGAAGGAGAGGGGACCGTCTCTTTCTCTGACCTCCCGTTCGGTCCCCCCAACACATATACACACACTGCACACATTTCCCCCTTACCCAGCCCCTCTTTTCCTTTTCCTTGAAGCTTTTTTGTTGTCGTTTTAATTCACTGCTGATTTGTAAACGCGTGGATCGGGTTACTGATTCGCGTGTTAAAGTGTACCTCTTGTAAAAGGGAGGGGAACAAGGCACGCCACTTAAAAATGAATTCAGAGTTACTGAACCGGCTCCCGAGGCTCAAGAAGTTAAGCGCTGCGGGCTGGGAAAAGGGAGGGGGAGAGGAGCGTAACGGCTGCTGCCCTGGGAACCCTGGAGAAAACCCACCGACAGCGAGCTTCAGGTCATCTGATAAAATGGAGGAAGGAAGCAAAGAAAGAAAGGAAAAGGCAAACTAGCCTGGCGATGCCGGTAGACCCCGGGCCGCGAGCTGGGTGAATCAATTAGCATAAGCTGCTGCTGGCGAAGTGACACGCAATATGTAAATAGAGTCCGAGCAGCTACGTCTGCAGCCACTTTTTCTGGAGTTACGGGGGCACCACTGAATTGTCCATTTCTCGTGTTCCTTGGGTGGCATAACTTATTGAGTCCAAGCAAACAGGGTGCAAAGAAGCCCGCAGTAGCTTTCCCAAAGAAAGACCCAGATTCGTACCCGCAACCTGTAGACACGTTGACGAGGAGTTGTTAGATCCTACATTTCTGCGTGTGGCCAGAGGCTCGTAGCGTGGGGTCTACTCGCAGACCGAAATCTGGCGCCGAGCCCGTGGGGGTCCGCATGTCTTGCCCACCCGGTCCTGATCCTCTGGCCGTGCGGACTCCCGGCGCTTCTCCGCAGTTCCGAGACCCGGCCGCAGGCGCGGCCCGGCCTGCCCTTGGCAAGCCTGGTTCCTGGTCCGGCTGTCCTACCTGGTGGCCGAGCCTGAGCTGCGCGCCAGGGCTCCGCTGTCTCTGTTCCGCTGCCTGGACCTGAGCAGGTCTGGAAACTAGAGAGAGAAAGCCTAGATCCGCAGCACTAGGCTGCTCCGAACTTAATGTCTTTCCCCAGTCCATCTTTGAAAGAGAAGTGGTTCTACCACCTGGATGTGCGGATATAAATCCCCTTGCAAATAATAAATGGATTAATAATAACAAGGTATGAAGTTCTTTTTATAGAAAAAAAGGAGAGAATTGAAACTAAATGCGGCAGTTAGACAACCATTTTGATAAGAGGATAATTGAGGCGACACTGGTGTATAATTAGAGGATAATTTATGCTATATCCACTTTTATTCCACCTCCCAAAATAAACCCAGTCCATAATCATTACAGGCAAATTGTTCTGAATTTTATAGCAGCAATTTGAACAAAGTACTGCAGTTAATCATGGGAGATTTTTGTGTATTCCTGATTAGAACTCTAATTGCCTCCTTCCAGAAAGTAAAAATAACTGTAAAACGACTCTATTTTTATCATTAACAATGTTGACAATAAAATAAAATCAATTGGAATTGTAATCGAGAGACAAATTTAGGACGAAGGCACTTTTACTTGGGTAGTTTATATTGTAATCAAGATTTGCCAAACCACTAACCGCATGTATCATTTGCATATATTTGAAAGCATTACAGTAGCTTCTGTTTTCAGTAGGAAAAAATGCATTACTGTCAGTCCTCCAACGATTCACTTTCAGAACAGGCTGCTGCGTTCTGTGTGGGGGTTTTATTTCTCCCTCTTTTTGTTCAATATATAGAAAATACGGCCTGAAAAGGCAGGAACCTCGCCAGAACAGGGTTTGATTTTTATTTCTTTACAACACTCCCCCCCCCACTGGGTGGGGCCCAGGTATGGGGGTTCTTCTTCCCTCTGTGGTTTCAATAAAGTACGCCTAGAAAAATCCATGGTGACAGGGCACTCCCGTGGGACTGTAGTGGGGCTGGGTGGTGGGGAGGTCAGAGTGGGGGGCTCACTTTAAATGCAGAGGGCACTGCTTCTGAGCACAGGCAGCCTACTAGGGTGCTAGGGAACCGAGAGAGCAGCCCCCGGCCAGGCTGTTCCAGGGCTGCGGTATTGGGAACTGAGACTCCGGGTTTGGGGGCGCGAGCTGCGGCGGGAGGCCTCGGCGGCCTGCCGGGCGGAGGCACCTCCCTCCCCCGAGGCCCTGTGCGCCGAGACTAGCAGCCCCCGGCTGCAGCTCAGAGCTGGGATTGGAGTTGCTGGAGGTAGGCGAAGAACTCTGCGAGCGCCGCACACACCAGTAGAAGCCGTGCGCCTGTGACGTCAGGGGGCGACTGACCAATGGAGAGGCGCTGCCCTTTGGAGACAAACCATTCGACTCGTGGCGTCTGCATCAAGTCTGAAAGCAGACGCGCAACTTTCGCAGAATCCACCTTAAAATCTCTGCCTTAAACTGCACCAGCCCCCAAAAAATCCAAGGGGGGAAGCGAAGGGGGGGAGAGCAGACTTCCCCCCTCCTCTCCCATCCCTCCCCCTTCCTCCTCCCTTTGAGTTAACAAGGCCCCGCTCACTGTATCTCTTTATATTAAAAATATATATATTAGAGAAGAGCGAGGGAGAGGGAGAACCACCTCCGCCCCCTCTTATTTTTAAATTTTTTATTTTTTATTTTTGCAAGGATCCCAAGAGCTAAGGTGGCTGCAGAGGGGAGAGCGGCGCGAGCCAAGTGGGGGGAGGGTGGAGGAAACCCAGGAGAAGGCTTTCTCCAGCCCCCAAAGTTTTGATGATGACCATGACTACGATGGCTGACGGCTTGGAAGGCCAGGACTCGTCCAAATCCGCCTTCATGGAGTTCGGGCAACAACAGCAGCAGCAACAGCAGCAGCAGCAGCAGCAGCAGCAGCAGCAGCAGCAACAGCAGCAGCCGCCGCCGCCGCCGCCGCCGCAGCCGCACTCGCAGCAGAGCTCCCCGGCCATGGCAGGCGCGCACTACCCTCTGCACTGCCTGCACTCGGCGGCGGCGGCGGCGGCGGCAGCCGGCTCGCACCACCACCACCACCAGCACCACCACCACGGCTCGCCCTACGCGTCGGGCGGCGGCAACTCCTACAACCACCGCTCGCTCGCCGCCTACCCCTACATGAGCCACTCGCAGCACAGCCCTTACCTCCAGTCCTACCACAACAGCAGCGCGGCCGCCCAGACGCGAGGAGACGACACAGGTGAGAGGCCGCCGGGGCAGCTCGCTTCTCCCTCCTCCCGCCTCCCGGCCGCCCCCCACCCCGCCCGCCCTGTGCACTTCCTCAACGCCCGGGCCTTCGCCGGCCCCCTCCCCCAGGCGGCCCGGCGCGCCCCCGGCCAGGCCTCTTGCGCGCCCGCTCGCCTGGCGCCTGCCTGCCGGCCTCGCCCAGCCGGGCTCCTTCGCGCCGCCGCGGACCCTCGGCTTCCCCGCGGCGCGGCCCGCCTTGCTCGCCAGTCTCCCGCGCGCGGCTCGGGCCGCGCCTCTTGCTCCGCGCAGGCGTTGCTCAAAGAGTTGGCCGGCACTGCGCTCTCCAGCCCGCTGGATCTGTGCGCCCTTTGCCTCCCTCCTCTCCTCCCGTCTGTGACCCGCGTTTGGCAGCACTGGGGACATTTCTGGGCCGGAACTGGAGAGTGTGTTTTGCTCCCCAGTCATATCCCGGCAGCCAGTGGCCTACTTTGCATGGGGGCGCCCAGTGCGCTTCGGTGACCGGGAGGGAAGGTGGCGTGGCCTTTGGCTCTGCTTAAGCTAGTGACAGTTGGGCTCTTTCCCGCAGGCTTTGAGGTGTCCCCCACTCCCCACCCCTGACCAGGTCCCCTCCCTCTGGGTCTTCGATACAATGTTGGCTGCTCCTTTGTTCGAGGAAGCGAAGCAAAGGGCCTCGGGCTGATGGTATTCAGCACACGAGGGGGACAAAGTTACCGCGCGTGTGGCTCAGTCTGCTCCGGACCTGGTCTGTGCGGCCGGTGGTGGTTTTTTTTTGGGGGTGAGAGGAGTGGGAGTTGGTCCCTTCTGAATCATTTAACACGCCAGTGGGGAGGGATTCTGGAGAAAAAAATGGGGTTTGGGACAGTGATGATCAAGTCATCAGCCACATAAACACCAAGGT